>NC_083342.1:21439985-21669188 GCF_019175385.1 Lycium barbarum
ACCTGATAGAGTTATTGATTTTGGGATCAATGTTATTCCCGACACTCAACCAATTTCTATTCCACCGTACCGTATGGCTCCGGTAGAATTGCGAGAACAGAACAACTAATTAAAACACTTGTTAGATAAGTGTTTCATTCGACCAAGTTCCTCACCTTGGGGTGCTCCGGTCCTGTTCGTCAGAAAGAAGGATAGTTCTCTTAGAATGTGTGTTTATTATCGTCAACTTAATAAGGTGACTATTAAGATTAAGTATCCTTTTCCTAAAATAGATGATCGGTTTGACCAACTCTATGGTGCTAAGTTCTTCTCAAAGATTGACTTGAAGTCTGGGTACCATCAGCTAAAAATAAAGGAGCAGGATATCCCGAAAATAGCTTTTCGTACTTATTATGGGGACTTTGAATTCCTGGTAATGTCCTTTGGTTTGACTAATGCACCCGCTGCATTTATATACTTAATGAATGGAGTGTTCAAACCTTTCCTTGCATGTTTCATTATTGTCTTTATGCTATTCTGGTGTATTCGAAAAGTCGTGAGGAACATGCAGGTCATTTGAGAATAACCTTGAAGACACTTGAGGAGAACAAGCTTTATGCAAAATTTTCTAAGTGTCAGTTCTGGATCAATTTTGTGTCTTTCTTGGGTCATGTGATGTTTAGCAAAGGTATTAAGGTTGATCCTCAGAAGACTGCTAAGTTCGAATGGTCAGAAGCCTGTGAGAAGAGCTTTCAAGAGCTTAAGGCGAGGTTGACTTTGACTCCTATTCTCACTCTACTTTTGCTAGCTATGTAGTTTATTGTGAGTCTTCCAGAATTGGGTTAGGTTACGTGTTGATGCAAAACGGAAAAGTGAATGCCTACGCTTTGCGACAGTTGAAGAAACATAAGAAGAATTATCCGACCCCTCATTTGGAATTCTGTTGTGGTTTCTGCTTTAAAGATTTAGCGTCATTACTTGTATGGTGAGCATTATGATGTCTTCACTGATCACAAAAGCTTGCAATATATCTTCAAGCAGCGAGAATTGAATCTTAGATAGAGGAAATGGTTAGAGCTGTTGAAAGATTACGGCTTGAATATCATGTATCGTCTTGGTAAAGCGAATGTTATTGCCGATGCTTTGAGCCAGAAGTCTATGGGCACATTGGCATATTTGAGTGCTCAGGATATGCCAATGGGCAGAAAAATTCGAAGACTTGCTAGTATTGGAGTTTAACTCGATGAAACTGAGGACAGGGAGTTAGTGGGAATCACGCAAGCACTGTCCGATATTGTGGAGAGAATTCAGTCCAAGCAATATGAAGATGGACTTCTAGTGAAACTGCGAGATGGAGTGGAAAAGGACGAGTACTCTTTATTCACCGTTGGAGCGGATGATGACGTTCTAAGATTGTAAGATCGCTTATGTGTCCCTGATGTTGATGGTCTCCGACAAGAGTTGATGGTGGAAGCACATAGTTCTAAATACTCTGTACATCCAGGATCCACCAAGACGTATAAAGATTTAAACCAACACTATTGGTGGAAGAGCATGAAGGTAGATATCTCTACCTTTGTAGCTAAGTGTTTGAATTGTCAGCAAGTGAAGGCTGAACACCAACGGCCTAAAGGCTTAGCTCAGAATATTGAGATTCCCCAATGAAAGTGGGAGATGTTTAATATGGACTTTGTCATGGCTTTATCCCACACGAGGGCCAAGTTGAATTCTATTAGGGTGATCATGGACGGACTCACCAAGTCTGCTCATTTTCTTCTGGTGAAAACAACGGATACCGTGGCGTATTACGCCAAGTTATATTTGAAGAAAATTGTTAGATTGCATGGGATTCTGACATCCAACATATTTGACAGAGGTACGCAATTCACTACCATTTCTGGAAATCGTTTCAACAAGGTTTGGGAACTCAAATGAACTTGAGCGTTGCTTTTCATCCTCAGACAGACGGGCAGGCAGAGAGAACAATACAATCTCTAAAAGACATGTTGCGAGCATGTGCAATTGATTTTGGAGGTAATTGGGATGAACATCTACCTCTTTTAGATTTCACGTACAATAATATTTATCAAGCGAGTATTCAGATGGCTCTGTATCAAGCACTTTATGGGAGACATTGTAGATCTCCAATTGGGTGGTCTGAACCCACCGAAGCAGAGTTTTGTGATCGTAACTCAGTGCATAAAGCAATCTAGAAAGTGAACCTCATTGTGCAATGAGTCAAGACAGCTTAGAATCGACAGAAGTCTTATACGGATATGAGGCGTCGTGAGCTAGAGTTTGCTATTGGTGACAAGGTCTTCTTGAAAGTGTCGCCAATGAAGGGAGTGATGCGGTTTGGTGGAAAGGGTAAGCTTAGCACTCGTTTTAATGGCCCTTTATGAGATTTTTAGGAGAATTGGGAAGGTGACTTATGAGTTGGAGTTACCGTCTGAGATGGCCATGATGCATCCCATATTTCAGATTTCAATGTTGAGATTGTAAAAACATGATCCTTATCATGTCTTAACTCATAAAGAGATTAAAATAAGTGAAAGGTTGTCATATGAAGAGGAAACAGTTCAGATCTTAGATCAACAAATTAGAGGGTTGCGGACAAAAGATGTGGCTTCGGTGAAAGTCCTGCGGCGAAATCATAATACTGAAGAAGCAACTTGGGAAATAGAGGAGGACGTTAAGAAAGGTATCCTGGATTATTTCTATTACAGGTATGTGCTGAATATTCCGGTTATTGAATCCTTGCGAAGGTGTAGATTGAAGCGTGAATTCCTTCTTTTGTGTTCTGGTTCAAATGATTTGGTTGTGAAGATCCTTGTGAGGACCATATCATTTCTTTGGGTGGTTAGTAGTTATGTGGTCCATGGGGATAGATCATCTTGTAAGGGAACTCTAGAAATTTTGAGAAATTTGAGCCTTATTGAAGATCTTAGACCATGACTTTCATTCGGGAACGAATGATCCTGAGAGGGCGATAATTCAACACTCTGTGAATCTGGTTGAGTGTGAATATGTTTAGTGGGTGTTAATATGGAAATTTAGCTATATGAATCCCTTTGGGGTGAAATTGGGTGCAAGATAGTCATTTTGAAGTCAAACCAAGTAGTGAAGTTCGCAAGACTTCTTAAACTCGTCTAAGTTTTGGTATTACCTCTAGGACAATTTCGTGAAGATCCTTAAAAATTTGGGAAAACTTCCTTAATGAAGGTTTTAGCCCTTTGAAATACCATCGGACGATATAGGTGGAGCTCAAATGGAGCTGTGAGTAAAACATTATGACCGTTTTACTAAAAGGTCGTAGTGTCTGTTGGACCAACATGCATCGCAGATAGCATTACGTAGTTGCATTTCCCTTTATGCGATGCATTCTTGTTCGCATTTTCACCCAAAATTGTCAGGTTTTTGTCTGGTTGTGCGTTTGAAAATGTGTCCGCACTTGTCCATGTGCGACGCATAACCAACCGTAGGCCAGCCCCGTCTGTATAAAAACCCCAGGATATGAATTTTTATCAACTCTTTCATCCCACTTCGTTTTGGATGACTTTTTGAGATGAAATAATCCTAAAACCTCCTCAAAATATCTAAGGTAAGTTCTTGATAAATTCTCATCATTGCTACATCAATCTAACATCAAAATCACTGCTCTTTGACACTAACTCATCTTCCCAAATCCTAGATTCCTGAAAACTAAAGGAAAGAAGAAGACAGGGGCGTGTGGGATTTAATCAAAAGGTAACATTTTTAATTTTTCATGAGATTATTATTGAAGTTTGAACTAGTATAGATTAAACTAAGAGGTTAGAATCCACCAATGATTCCCATAATATTCAAGAACAAGATTTAAGGCTTAGAAAAAGCCCTATTTCTGAAACTTCAGGAAAACTTGAAGAAACGATTAAAGTTCTAATATTTCTCATCTAAAATCATTGTACCGTGATTTTTGAACCTTGTGAATTATGTGTGAGTGGTATTTGAGGTATGTATACATTTTGAAAATCTTCTTTGAAGCATGACAACATTGTTGAAACATATTAAAGTATGCTCTTCTTGTTCTATGTGTGTGGATGAATATATGTGTCCTGAAAACCTTCTTTGGAATATGCACATGACTGGAAACTCTTATTTCGGTGGATGCTTCTTTTGAAATTATTTTCAAAATGTGAGATGATTTTGAATGATCTCATGCGCGTGTAGGGTCAAGCCCGCATCGAACCTTAAACAAATTAAACTATCATAACGAAAACGTTTTTCCAATTATGGGATGATTGAATTTATTTCTAAAAGACAAAAGTTTTAAATGTGTTGTTCCTTAAATGGATGTTCTTGAAATTGAATAGGTGATTTGAACATGATTTCTAAAATGAATGTGACATAAAATACCTCTATTGTGAGAAGATAGTCTAAGAAGTGAATTCGTCTATAAGCCATGATTGATGATTCGGTTATATGTCATGATTGTAATTGTTTGTGTTTGGGCCTGTATGGTCAAGTTGTGTTAGTCCAGAGGACGATTATCCATTATGGATCCTAACGTATCGATACTATTGTTGTGTCAGTCCAGAGGACGATTGACCTCGGAGGCATGCAGTCCGGTGCATCTATTGTTGTGCTAACCTAGAGGACAATTAGCCTCTGTGACTTCTTAGCCCGGAGTATTGAGTGGTTGATATTTTTGTTACCTGTGAGTGGCTTGTGTGGTATTGTGTTCGTAAGTGAAATACTTGACACGGTAAGATGGTAATGAGTTAACCTAATGTGTTCATCGTTCTTGGATTCTCTGATGATTTCTTTAAGGTTATTGGCATACTCTATCTCTAGGTTTGAACTATCTTTCATTGATACTGTTTTACGAATTTTATTTTTCTTACTTTGTCTTTATTAACTATTTACCCTTAGACACCCACTGGGTACCCAGTACTCAGGATAAAATAAGGGAAGCAGTTTCATTACATTATTTACTGTGTTTTATTTGCTTCTTTTAAATTTACCTGATTCATATAGATTTTGTAAGAAATATATTGATATATTTTTTAAACTGAAGGTATTGTCATGTTCCGTAAATATACCCTCTTACTATGTACATATACGTTTTTTGCCCATTAAGGGAAAACTACCTTTAATTAAAACAAAATTCCACAACAAACTGAAAAGCATTCAGGATTACCTCAAGATAACTTCAAGAGATTTGATTCATTCCACCTGTGAGACTTGAAGATGTGATAGATGGATACAAATCAAGGTCCCTAGCTTTATTTAGTAGATGCAGGTTGAGGTAGTATTAAGGTTTATCATAGTTAGCTATTTATTCCACTATTAGATAGTTTCTTTTTCTGCATTTTTCCTGTAAATATTTTGCTTCCTATCTATAAATATTTTTTTTGGAATAAAATACAACCTATTTGGGTGGCTTTCATCCAAAAAAAAAAAGTATTAGGTTGTACCCAATATCTACAAGCATATAGAATGTAAAGAAAATGAAATTATCCATTGATTTTTCAACCAACGCAAGTGAGATGGGCTAAGGCTGAGCCCATAAATACATATACTCTAGGTTGTTAGCTATTAGATTGGATTTCTTCAATAGACATCATCTAAGTGAGGCTAAGTTTATGTCCTCCTCCGTGGAATTATCCTTTTTGGAATGAATAGGTTGGAGTCTTGGATAACTCCTCCATCAATATGATGGAACTTTGATTAAAAAAAATGCAAGTGAGATGGGGTAAAAGGTTCCTGAGATGAAGAAGCAAGGCTGCAATAATATATTGAATGACCTTGCTTGTTGCAGTCCACTATAGTTGGAAGGAAAGAAACAATAGAGTGCTCTAACAGAAGCTAAGAACAGTTGAATCCATAGTGAAATATTCAGATTATCAGTGTATTATCTTGGAGAATTTAATCATGCCTTCAATGTTAATCACTATTTAATATCAAATCTGTTGGAAGATGTATGCTCATAATGTTATAGTAGGAGGTCCCTCTACTTGGTTGGGGAAAAAAAATCTTTAGAAGCTATATATCCAGAACTAGGGTCATAATGAAATTGGTTGGTACTAATTTTAAAATTGTTATTTTATATGTATAAGGACTTGGGAAATATATAAATCCATATAAATTTAAGAATAATGGATGAAAAATTTAACGAAATTGAAAGAGAAAATTTCCAATGGACTGATGATGAATATGAACATGTGGTTAAGAATGTGGACGTTCACTCAGATTAGAAAAATAGTGAAGATGGTTTATCAGGTCATGAATCTGATCAAAATGATCTATTTAAGAGGGTTAGTGATGATGATATATCAATTGAGCACCAATGACAACTTGAGAAGAGATTGTTGAGCTTAAGGAGGAGCAAATATTTAATGATGTGAACCATTTTATACAAGTTATGTAAAAATTTGTCCGATAAGAAGGTTGTCCTATTAAGAAGCTTAAAAATGATAAGACAGGGTTCGCTGTTGTTTGTAAAGATAATGGATGTGTATGGGGATTTGTGTTTCCCACTAAGATGATGGAATAACTTTTAAGATCAAACAATTAAGTGGGTCATGCACATGTATTAAAAACAAAAAAGGTTGTGGAGCACGTTAAGAATGGATTGCTAAACAATTTGAGTCAGATTTCAAAGCCGACAATGACATGTCTATAGATAAGTTTTATGTTTCATTAAAGGAGAAGCATGTCCTTGATGTTAATACTCAAAAATTAATTAGGCCGTCAAAATTGCAAGAAAATTAGTTGTTGGAGATCATAAAACAATTATGCCAATATACCACAATATATAGTTATCCTAAAAGTGACTAATGCATGTGTTTTTATAAAGTGGAATTGCATTAATTTAGATCTATCAAATCCTAGATACAACCCAATCCTTGAGAATCATGGGGAAGATTGACTAAAGGGCCCAAAGCTAGGTTTTTTAGAAATCTGGACCCCAAGTTTTAATTATTATGTGGCAGAACCCTTTTTAGGATTATTGCTAATTAAGTGGAGAACTGATCGTCAAAACAAACCCCCAAGTTTTAAAAAAAAACATTTTTCCCAACTATTTTTAAAAAAAAACTATTCCAAGCTTACATACCAACCCACAAGTTTTAAAAAATACATTTTCGATCCAAAGTAAGAAACAATAAAATAAGCAAAATGAAAATCTATATATATATATATATATATATATATATATATATATATACATATATGTATGTATATATAGCTATGCTTAGGTCAGTTCCTTCAGTCCACTTTTTTGGGAAGCCAAAAGTGCACTTTAGGTAAGTAAGTAGTCCCGTATGAAATGCAGAAAACATTCATATCTGGCACTTGAGGAGGTCAATCTTCAGTGTTGGAAGCTACTGCTAAGGGACTCCCCCTCATCTAGAAAGGATAGGCAATTGAGAGAGAATAGGGCGATAGCGACAGACACAGGAACTGAAATAGAAAGAAAGATTACTTCCGTAGAGGAGAGGGTATATATATATATATATATATATATATATATATACGTACATATATATATGTATATATGTATGTATACATATATATATATATATACGTACATATATATATATATATGTATATATGTATGTATACATATATATATATATATATATATATATATATATATATATATGTATAAATATATGTATACATATATATCTAATTATATTCCTATCTCTCAATTCATTCCCACATTGTTTCCTCCTACATTTGAATATACTCCATTGACAGCCATTGTTGGAGTTGTGACCTTCAAGCTTCAAAAAATGAGTTTTCGAAAGAGTAATTCATTTCAAATGGGTATTGTTGGATTTTGTTGGGGATCTTTTAATGAGTTTAAATATCAAATTTTAAAGAGTTTCGAGTAGATTTAAGGTGATTTTGAATTAATTTTCTAATTTGAGTTTGAGGATAGCCATTGTTGAAGCTTGAGCTTCAAGCTAGAAAAATTAGTTTTATGAAGGAGTGCTTATTTCAAGCGGGTGTTAATGGGTTTTGTTGGGGATCTTTTGAGGAGTCTCAATTTTAAATTTAAGGAATTGAAGAATAGTAAAGGTGGTTTTGCATAAAATTTCAGATTTGAGCTTGAGGTAAAAGATGAACATTTCATAATTGAGCTTAAGGTTGAATTTCATAATCAAAGACTTAGGGTTTATACCCAATTTGGGGGTTTTGCTTGAAATCAGAAATTAGGCTAATCCTTGAACTAAATCAACAATTAGTGGTTGAGTTATGATCACCTAGAACTTAATTTGGTAATTTGCCTCCGAATTTCCCGTTTTGCCCTTGTGGGGCCCATTTCTCCAATTTCTAGGGTTAGAATTGACATAATTGAAATCATAGCAATATTAGCATCAGTCTTCATGAGTTCTAATATAGAATTCGATTATTCTTAGACTACTTTGGTTCTGAGCTTCAGTGGAAGGGCAAGGCAAAGGAGTGAACTGTTGGTGTTGCGGTTCGGCAATCTAGGTAGGTTATGGTTTACCTTTGGTAAGACTTCGTATAGCGAAGTACATATTTAGATTATAATGTCGGAGACAGCATGTGAACCTTCAGCTATAAACTCGGGTTGGATATTGCCTTAGGTTGGGCCTTGTTGTGTGTTGGGACTAGCCACCCCGTTATGCGTGCTTGATTGTTCTATTGTGATGGTTGATGCCATGAGTAATTGGATGTAACGACCTGTTTTGTCGTTAACGTGATTATTCCATTTTTCCCTCATTGACCCATTCTTGAGTCTCGTTATAACTATTTGGACCTGAGGAGATAGTTGGCATGACTTCCTAGGCATCGTTTTGGGATTTAGAATGTTTTTTAGAAAAAATTGGCTTTAAGCGAAAAACATTTGACCGGGAGTTGACTTTTGGAAAACGAATCTTCTCTGAAAATCTGTCGATTCTGAGAGGTCCGGATAACCATTTGTGATTGATTGATGGGTTTGGTTCGGTTCCTAATGCACTCGGTTGCATTTTGAGACTTGGGTTGGAAAGTTGATATTTAGGCCATCGGGGGTTGACTTGGTCAATGAATCCTCCGTTCAAAATTTTGAGATCACGAGTACGTTCGTAGAGCGGTTTTATATATATCTGCATATTTGGTTTGTGTTCGGGAGGTTCTGGGATTGTTCCGGGTGTCGTTTTCAAGTTTGGAAGACACTAGATTTTTCGGGTGTCTGGTGTGACCGCCGCAACGGTAAGGATGACTGCTAGGGCGGTAACCGCTGGAGCGGTAAGGGCGATCGCTGCAGCAGTCGATGAGCATTCTTTATGTTTTAAAGCCTCCAAAAGCCCTTATTTCCTCCCATAACTTCTATTATATTTTCTTACCACCTTGGAGGCGACTTGTGGGGCTAATGGTCAGATTTCTCTTGGAATTAAGTTCCCTAATCCTAATCTCTTCCATTTCCCTTCCTAAGTAAGAATCCATGCTACAAAATTCCTAGAAGCTTAAGACTAAAAGAGGGTTTATGGGGGGTTTTCTTGAAAAAGTTCTCAAAATGAAATGGCTTCCTATGTTGTGAATAAATGATGTTAATGTTTCTATTTATGCTAGATAATGATATATCTAGGATTGTTAACTAATAATCTTCCATTCTAGAGTTGAAATTCTTGAATCAAAGTTAGGGTTCTTAGACCCAAATTTGGGGGTTTTTCATATAAATGATGATTTTGAGAATTAATTGAGTATTCCTATAATTAAATTAATGGGTTTCGACCTTTTAGTATTGAATTTGGTATTTTGGTCATAAAATCCCCGTTTTTCCCTTAGGGCCCTTTTTCCTAAATTAAGGGTTGGAATTTGACCCGAATAGAAATTAGCCAATATGGATATCATTATTCATGGTTTCTTACATAGAATTTATATGTTATAGAGTTTGATTATTTGGAGACGCTTCAAAAGACAAGGCAACGTGTGGGTTCGTGGCACCTGTTCGGCTGCCAGGTAGGTTATGGCTTTCCCTTCAGTAGACTCCAGTTAGTTTCTCATATTTTTTGTATTAGAAGGAACGGAGAATGCATGCGTAGGAAATTAGAGATTTAGGATGGAATCCTAGGATGGTATTGTTGTGTGACTTATTTGCTCGGGCTTGTGGCTTGTAGATTCCTTAGGTTGTTTGATGTGGTTGTTCTTCAACATCGGTGGATTTATGTGACTTGGGAGTAGCGGACGAAACTTATTTTTGTGCCTAATGATGAAAATTTTCCTTAATATATGATTACTTGTGTATGCCATTATTAGTGAAATCTAATGGATAAATGGGAGGATAAAATATACCAACGATTGTGACCAAATTCTAAATGAGCTGTGATGAAGGATTTTGAGTGTAGGGTGAGATTCGTGTTCTAAGGTAATAGGATGATTTAAGGAAGTGGTAATAATGTATATCGATTGATTGACCTGTTGTGTGTTGGGACTAGCCACCTTGTTGTGTTGTGCTTGACAGTTCTATTGTGTTGGCCTGATGCCATGAGTTGCTGATAGAGATTATACCCTGGCATTTATCTTGGTTTGGAATATATTATTGGCATACCCTTTGTGATATTTGTGGTTTGGATATATTGTTTGTATACCCACTGTTGGTATTGTGATATTGATACATTGTTGGCACACCCACTATTGGTATTGTGATATTGATA
The DNA here is from genome assembly GCF_019175385.1 of Lycium barbarum. Lineage (NCBI taxonomy): Eukaryota > Viridiplantae > Streptophyta > Magnoliopsida > Solanales > Solanaceae > Lycium > Lycium barbarum. The sequence continues at coordinate 21,450,617 of NC_083342.1, forward strand.
CATTGTTGGCATACCCACTGTTGGTATTGTGATATTGATACATTGTTGGCACACCCACTGCTGGTATTGTGATATTGATACATTGTTGGTGTCCCCATTATTGGTACTTATGAGATTGAGCTTGATTGTTAATGTTGATATACGCATTGCACGCATTCTCATCCATTCATGATCCATGGCCGATACCCGGTGATGATTCGGTAACGTTGATTGAGTGAAACTGATATTTTAACAACCTCTTTTACTTGAGTGATTATGAAAAGGCCGATGTCCAAGGAACCATCCCGGAATTGTTGATTTTATAAAATCTATATTGATGAACTCTTTTACTTGAGTGATTGTGAGGAGGCCGATGTCCGAGGTTCAACTACAGAATCGCTGATTTGTGAAACTGATATTTGACAGACTCTTTTATTTGAGTGTCTGTGAGGAGGCCGATGTCCGATGGTTATATTCAGGCATCGTTGTTGTATGGCCGATTCCAATGTTATCCTGGAATCATGGTTAGTGCATGGACTCAGCGGGTCCCCCAGAGTGGTGCCGGTGAGACTCCCCCTGTGAGCAATTAGCCAGGGTCCCGTCTGTCTGTTGGGCAAAGATCCGGGACGGGTAGCACTTAGACTTCGCGAGTCACACTGGGTTGTGCAACCGAGATGTTGATATTTCCATCCAGAGTACATGTGTACACCTCATTTTCATGGCATGGCATTCATACATCTTGCATTGCATTGCATTGCATTGCATTGCATTATGGCTTGTTTGAGATGATTTGGTGCTTACTTGTGATGATTGGATTCGGATTGATTTATTCAGACTTGGAAAATTTGGGACTAGATGTTTTACTTAGGCAATGACATGTACTTGGATTTGGATTTATTGATTGAACTTGTCGAGGTATCCCATAGACCGTCCGTAAGATTAGTTATATGTTTGGCCTCTATATGATGTAGGATAACGGGTGTCTTAATGATGAGTTAACTACTAGACCAAAAAGATCGATTTAATGATATGTGAGTTCTGAGATCGTTGTGAGCTTGATTGGTGAATCATTAGAGTGAATTCAATGCTTAAGGGTATCGATATGCAGTGTGTGGTAGATAGACGTATGACTTGATTGGGTTGTTATCATGTTTATCTGTGAATTATTTTACTAATATGTGTTACTAACCATTGTCGGCCAATGATACATACTCAGTACGCGTGGTTTGTACTGATATTGCACTTGCTACACCCTTTTTAGGGTGCAAATTGTTTCAGGTGATTGATCGAAGTATATGTGGAAATACGCGGTGCCTATCTGGAAGGCCGCCTTCCATTTCATTACGGGACGGATGTTGAGTCTTAGAATGTGGTGGTAATCTGAAGTCATTAGTCGTTCTTGTACTGGTCTAGACCAGGTGATGGGAAGTTGGATCGAGTCTGTATTTATTACATCGTTATAATTATATTGAATCTTGAGTTTATTGAAAATATTATGAAGTTTCTGCTGTACTTCTAGTGTTTCTATTGGTTTAAATGATTTGTCTTTATTTAATTATGGTGTTAATTGATGAGAGGGTTCGCCTACCGAGGTGGGAAAGGTAGGTGCCCGCGTGGTCCCTAAAATGGGTCGTGACATTGATAGATATCGGAATCTGTGTTATCGCCTTGATTGAGATAGAATCGCCAAACCGTTGTTGGTATTTGAACTATGATACATTGTTGGCGTACCGTTGTTGGTACTTGTGATATTGATATATTGTTGGCATACCACGGTTGGTACTTGTGATAGTGATATATTGTTGGCATATCACAGTTGGTATTGTGATATGATACATTGTTGGCATACCCCTTCATTAGTGCTTGTGATATTGACTTGATTATTGATAGTTGATATACACATTGCTGCATTCTCACACATTCATGATGCATGGCCAATACCCGGTGATGATTCGGTATCGTTGATTGAGTGAACTGATATTTTGATACACTCTTTACTTTAGTGATTGTGAAAAGCCCGATGTCCGAAGATCAATTCTGGAATCGTTGAATATATGAAATTGATATTTGATAAACTCTTTTACTTGAGTGATTGTGAGAAGGCCGATGTCTGAGGTTCAATTCCGGAATCATTGATTGTGTGAGACTGATATTTGGCAGACTCTTTTACTTGAGTGATGGTGAGATGGCCGATGATCTATTCCGGCATCGTTGTTGCATGGCCGATTTCGATGATATCCCGGAATCGTTGTTAGTGCATGGACTCCGCGGGTCCCCCAGGGTGGTGCCGGTGAGACTCCCCCTGTGAGCAATTAGCCAGGGTCCCATCTGTCTGTTGGGAAAAGATCTGGGACGGGTGGCACTTAGACTTTGCGAGTCACGCTGGGTTGTGCTACCGGGACGTCGATATTTCCATCTGGAGTACATGTGTACACCTCATTCGCATTGCATTACATCGCATTCATTCCATCATTGCGCCACATTGCATTATGACTTGATTGAGATACTTGGTGATTGGAATGCTTGATGAGCGGATTGGATATATTTGGACTTGATGTATTTGGGTTTAGATGCATTACATAGGCGATGATGGATACTTGATTGTGATTATATTGTCTTATACTTGCTAGATTCCTTGCTTATCTGCTTTATCTTCTTAATTGTGTTAACTATACTTAGTCGGCCGATGATGCCTACCAGTACTAGTGTTTTTACTGACCTGCACTAACTGCATTCTTTTATGAATGCAGAGTACCAGGTCGGATCTACTTCTGTGACCCGTGACTGATCTACTCTTCCACTTTCTCTCAAGTTTTCATGGTGAGCATGGCGTCCGCTAACCTTGAAGACTTTTCCTATCATATGTCTTACTTTCATTTCAGAGACATAGACATTATGTATTAGTATTCCAGATTGTATTATTCTCCTTAGATGCTCTTGTATTATTCAGACTAGACCCGGGGGGTATTTACTGTCTTCCGCACATTTACTAATATATATATATAGGGGTGCGCGTTCGGTTCTTGGGTTCGGTTTGGCTATTTCAGTTTCGGTTTTTTTAAGGTGGACACCGAACACCAAACCAAACTAGTTCGATTCGGTTCTTTCGATTTCGATTTTTTGAAGTTTGGTTCGGTTCGGTTTCGGTTTTTTCAATTCGGTTTTAGAAGTGATTCCATTTACACTAATTTATGTTCTCAAAAGCAACAAAACATAAAACTAACAAATTAAAACCAAATCAAACAAACAGGATACACAAGAAGTGAAAACCATAACCATAATATACGATTACTAGATGTTATATACATACAGTAAAAATAATTAAGAAAACACATAAAGGACATACATTAATCCTAAAGACACATCCTAGTCACCTTTCTTTGTTAAGTATATTTGATTTTCTCAACTGAAGTGGAAAATTAGGGATACAAAAGCAAAAGAGAGCTTATTACAATTGGGTTTTTTTTAGGCTTAAACTTAATGGGTCTGGACTATTTTAATTTTTTTAGTTAATGTATAAATTTCGGTTCTTCGGTTCGGTTTCATCAAAGTTCGGTTCGGCTATTTCGATTTCGATTTTTTGAAGGTGAACACCAAACATCGAACCAAACTAGTTCAGTTCTGTTCTTTCGGTTTCAATTCTTGAAGTTCGGTTCGGTTCGGTCCGATTTGTCGATTTTCGGTATTTATGCCCAGCCCTAATATCATGAGACTTACGTATTTGTTGATTTTCGCTACTTAATTTTCTTCAATTTATGTATGGGTTCATTGTTGGGATGATGGTTTGCTTACTGAGGTAGGAAGGTAAGTGCCCGCACGGCCTAAGCAAAAGGGTCGTGACATGCATAGACCATTTAACTATTATTAGCAGAAGACATTCATTAAAAGCAAAATAAAAGGGCAACATTTATGCATAGACCAACAATAGAAATACATTCACTGTTGATTATGCCTTCATGAATGTCTTGTACCGCTTAGTCTGCCTTATTTCTTTACCACAAAGAGGTTATTACCCATCAAATCCTAGCAATACCTTTTGGCCTTCTCAAGAATTGGAGACTCGTAGTAGTTGAAACTAGTTAATAAGGTGGTTTGGGATAGGCGAATGGGGTCCTCAAAATAACTATGCTACCACGCTTGCATACTGTACTAATAAGCCTACTACATGTTATTAGAATCTACAACCTAACACTTGCTTTTGCAACCAAAAAAAGATTTATTTTTTTTTAATAAGAAGTGAACTAAGTTTAGATTATAAAACTTCTATTTGTAACTAAACAATATGTTATCACCATGAAATTAGTGAAACAACACTATAATAATCTAAAATAATGATAATTAATGAGTAATGTTAATAATGTGTTGAGGAAAAAGATATGAATGAGTAATGTCAATAATGTGTTGAGGAAAACGTTATGACGATCATAGCTATATGTAACAACTTGGAATTGGTGACATAACTATATGTGAACATCACATATTTTTCTTAGCCATGTTGCAAATGGTTATTATACTACATATGATCTATACTGAAATTGATGACATAATTACACGTGATCAAATGTGAAATGTTCTTGTCTTTATTGCAATAGGTGAAATAATTATGTGACAACTTGTAATGTTTAGATTAGTAACAAACGACTTGTATTATTTCATTGATATTAGTATTTATATGAATAATGATGTTATCATTCTGTTAATATTCATTTAAATGGCAACAATGATAAATTTCAAGAATTATTTCATCAATTTTCAAGATAATTTCATCTAAACGGTAGGTTGCTTACAAAATATCGTAGTCGCTTCTTAGTGGCAAAATTGTGACCCTTTTCAGTTCTCATTTTATATATATAGCCAATGTTGGAGCTCAGTAGAAACTATAGGATGCGAATAAACCTATTTTAGACCTTATAAAGCTTCTGCTAGAATATTTCTAGTAGTGTCGTCTTCTTTCTTTTGGACGAACAACTGTTGTAATTGATCTGAAATCATGTCAAATCTTAACCAAACTGCTTCAAATTTCAGATATGAGCTCCCCTCCATGTTCCTGTTCTTTTGAGATATCACCCGCGTCAAATAGAGCTCAATTGCGGTAATTAAACATTTGAACAATCATCTTCTTCAACCTTGAGAGTTGCTATAAAATTGATCCAAATGCATGTCAAATCTCAACGAAATTGCATCAAATTTCAGACATGATTCTCTTCGATGTTCCCATTTTTTTAGGCATTGGTAGTTGCTACATTCCATCTAGCAACTGTTGTATATATACATTATATATATAAGATTTGACATGGTCTCGGATCAAATTACAGCAATTATTCATCCAAAAGGAAGAATACGACACTGCCAGAAATAGTCTAGCAGAATCTTTCTCAAGGTATAAAATAGGTTTATTAGCATCCTGTAGTTTCTACTAAGCTTCTGCATTGGCTATAATCAAGTCAAATCTCAACGAAATTACTTCAAATTTCATATATGAATTTTCCTCGATTTTCTGATTTTTTGAGGCATTAGCATCTGCTACATTCCATATAACAACCGTTGTATATATGTATATATAAGATTTGGCATATTTTCGGATCAAATTACAACAGTTTTTCGTCCAAAAAGAAGAAGACGGCACTGCCAAAAATAGTCTGGCGGAATATTTATTCAGGTCAAAAATAGGTTTATTAGCATCCTATATAGCCAATGCAGAAGCTTAGTAGAAACCAGTGATTTCAGAGGCGTTTTTGGGGCGGGGCATACTAAAAACGCTCTGGGGCGCAAATGAAAGATGTAGATCTATAGGGTGTATGCCCTAGAATTTAGGGCGTAAGTCCCCCGCGCAAAAGAGTAAGCCCCGGGCGTAAAGGCGTACGCCCGGGCCGTTAATTTAAATTTTATTATTTTAGAAGTATTTTTGCTATAGATTATGATTTTTATTATTGTTCTAATAATATTTATACTTTATGTTATCATGTTTTCTCGTTATAGTGATTTTTCTTAAAATATATAAATAAATAAAGCAACTCTCATAGAAAATAACATTACCATAAATAGTTTTTTAGATGATTATGTCTGAACTTGATATGATAGAGATTTCATAACACTATGTTCCTAAAACAACTTCATCAATTTTTTGTCATTGCTCTTACACTTTTTGCCCTTCTCCTTCTTTGAAAATATAAATATAAGTCAGTCCAAACACGTACTGGTTGCTTATAGGTCGACTAAGATTAGTTCACGCAACACAATATAAAATCAACAAGACAAACAGATAAGTCAACGTGTACCCTCAAGATTCCTATCATAGATAACTTCACTAATGCGAACTCACCTCTCTCTAATTGCAGTTATTTCGCTCCCCTTATTTTCGCAGCATTACTGATTATCCGACCAGTCACAAGTAGTCCTATTCTGTATTTCATTAGGTCAATTAATTAAGTCTTATCTCCTCTTTTACACTAACGTCTACTTCCTGATTATTAACCTTAGAGCTTCCTCTCCGGTTCACTCACTAAGGTATGATGCATCTACAGAAACATACTCACCACACTCCCACCAACCACAGGTACTCTCTAAGTCCATCCGACTAAATGCAGAACTCTGCCATTTAATAATTCACTCTTACACCAACACCTTCATAATGACCAACACCTCGCATAGTACAACACAACTATAGGACATGCACAATGTAATGTGATAAACTGACTGCACATAAATGTGAGGACATGGAAGTATGAAATGCAATGCAAATGCGATACGAAGACCAAATACACATTGTACACACATGCTAACTGATGTCATTGCTCAGTAGTCATGACCTGCACAGAACCCATGGCGTCCATGTACCACTCATTCTGGATTCCCTCCTCGGACCCGAGTCCATTCAAGGCTACATCCTCACCCCTGGTCAAATGTGTCTTTTCATATATGTAAATATATTTAACCTTACATCACTTCGAATGCTCGATTATCAAGCAGTACCACATATTCATTCTAATTCGGCCATGAGTCGAATAGCGCAACCGATACTTACTCAGACTTCCTGCTCCATGCATTACCTCGTAACCACATGCAATATATGCAACAATGCCAATGAATGAAAAAAATGTCATGAATTATGCCCTTGATGGGCATAGCACTATTATGCCTTCCTTCAAATCACCCAATGCAATCCACTTTATTAACAAGAATGAATAGCCATATGAATGTTGCAATTTAATTGACAATAAATGTAGAAATCAAATTTACCTAGGAATAATTACTCTAAACTACGGGACTCCCCTTTTTAACCACGACAATTAATTTATTCCTAATCCTAAGGCACAAACTTCAACAAGTGTAGAACTTAGTACCCAACCACATACTCATTGTTAACCTAGTTACTATAAACACACAAAAATTCCATTACATTAAGAACATATAAATCCAAGCTCCGTGTCCGAAGACCTAATCATGCATTCTCCCGTCAATTCTATACGTATATATGATTCACTGATCAAAGTCTAACTAATTTTCCTCCCTCTATTCAGACCTCTCATCTCCCTCCCCACTCCCCTTTTAAATAGTTTATCCCCTTCATTTCTCAATACACTACTCAAATACTAAGGAAAAGAGAAGAATCTCCTTGTACCCCCAGGCTCATTTTTGTGGCGAAAGCTTGCAGATCTCTAACTATTTCAACGTATGTGTTATGCCTCTCATTTTCGTCGTGGGGGAGTTTATGGTTTCCTAGTGATTTATACCCTTAATATGGAAATTCATACCCAATTTTTGAGATATTAAGTGTCTTACCTCGTGTACCAAAGTACAAGTATATTTTCCTTACGATACCAAAGGTTTAGAAGTTAAACAAATCGAATCGATAAGAGTTGGAGTGACTCAGGAAAGTCTGCGGAAACCAGTCTCCTTTAACGGGTCATTGACACGTCGACGAGCCATCATTTCACGTCGTTGATGATCCGCAGCCTCTGAACTTTTAGGTGTCAGGTCAACGGAGCACGTCGACGAACCGTAGACACGTCGATGAGCCGTCAACCCGTCCGTCCACCCACATCGCTGGAACTTTCTAGTTCCACCTATATATATATATATATATGCAACCCCATATTTTAATTCATTATTTTTCATTCCCCAAACCAGAGAAAACCCTAAAATATTTCCTCTCATTATTCTCCATCATATTAGTGAAGATTTAGTAAGATCCGAGCCCTGTATCTGAGCTTGTGAAGGGAAAGTTGTTCCTAGGGTTCCATTGAGTTGTTGAGCTTAGGAATTGGAGTTGAAGTTTGATTCTTGGAATCCTAGACCCGTCAAGGTATGTATATGATTCCTACCTTTGTATTTGAGTTAATTATCAAGAGTTTTAGTGGTTTTAAGTAAAAGAAATATAGTTAACGAAGTGGTAAATTGAATAAGGGTAAAGTTAGGCTTAAGGCTATTTTGAGGAATAATTTGGAATAGATTTGATTGTATTTTGATAAGAAAGTATTGATATTGTTGTTGTTGGTATTGTTGTTGATGTCAGATTAAATTAAAAGTTGAAGGTTTGTTAAGTTTATAAAGGAGATGTTGTCCGCAAATCTTTAAGCTCCTTTCGTACTTGAATTGGATAGTAAGTGTTGTAAAGGGTCTAATTGTGGCCTATGTTATCTTGATTGTAGACTTACGAGTTCGTCGAAGTAGACGTTGGATGACTAGATACGCTTCGAGGTATGTTAAGGCTGTCCCTTTTATTCTTTTTGGCATGATCCTTATCTTATGAACGAACAGAGTAAGCGAGCGAGTTCCAAAGACTATACTCCTAGATGGTACAGGATTTAGCGTACCCTTGACTTCCTACGTTTTATATCTATGGCTTCCAGAGATCTTATGTTGCTCATAGTAGTTCAGAGTATTCTTTTTCCGAGTCTTTCATGCATTTATATATATGTACAGCTATTTTCTTACACCGCGCTGGGCTATAGTCGGTCGGACAGGCACGTAGATGTGCACTCCACTGTAGTGGGCAGATTATGAGATTACCCCGGATGTGGGATGATATGAGATATGGATCGGGTTGTACGTTCCACAACATCAACAGATAGACTATATATATATATATATATATATATATATATATATATATATATATATATATGATTTTAAAAGAGAGCATGCATAGCATTCGCCGAGGCACTTCCAGATATTGAGTTTAGTTTTTATGTTCAGACATTTTTCATGATTCCTATGTATATGTTGTTCTTATGCCTTACATACTTGGTACATTTTCTGTACTTAACTATTACTCGGGGGATGCGTTCATACCCGCAGGTTCAGGTAGACAGACAGACGGTCCAGCTCAGTAGGACTTCCACTCAGCGGTAGTCAGTGCGCTCCACTTGGTCCGAAATAGTAGTTCATTTTGATATGCTATATATATATATATATATATATAAATGCCGCTTTGCATTCTATTAGAGGTCTGTAGACAGTTGTTTGTAGATGTCATGTGATTTATCCTTGTCGCCTCCTATTCTTTTATGTACAGCATATGTAGCGGCCTAGTCGGCTTGGGATGTTCTTTTCAATATAATATATATATACACAGATGGTTGAGAGTTCATGATGTTGTCCTTTCAAGTCAGTATAGTTCAGTTATAAGTCATGTATGGGCCACCCTATCCTTCAATGAGCTCTATGTGCGAGTATAGGGGTTCTTGGTCAATAGAGGTCAGGCACTCGTCACGACTCATCAGTTTGGGTCGTGACAGTATGTACTCTCTTTCATTGTCCTACAACTTGGTTATGGCCTTCTATTTCGAAATTTCCATGCCTAAGTGATACGCTCAAATTACACCTATTAATGGTATAACGCGGACGTTGTCAAATATAGTAACCCAACGAGGTTAGGGTCGAATCCTAGTGTGAAAAGTTTACTAAACGAGTATTATACTAATCTTGTGGTCCTGGTGTATTCCAGAAAAGGATTTTATAATTGATTTGGTTTGTGGACTAATTTAAAGTGACTGAAAATTTAAAGTTGTAAATATATGGGTAAAAGAACCAAGGTTGTATCCCCGTCAGATAAAGTGTATGATCATGGGTCTCTATCTTGATATACTTCTAATGGACTGTTTGTATGCATGCACTTAACCTCTATGTGAATCTAAACTATTTCCTAATAAGAAAAGATTATTTTTTTCTATGCTTTTTCCAAAGACAAGAAAGTATGCATGAAGAACGGTTAATTATACCAAATAAATTCCTCTTATTCCTAAGTGAATTTATTAAACAAGGTTTAAAGCCCTGAGTTCTTATTATTTGTTCTTACCTAACCCTATCTATTTTCCCAAATAAACTAAAGTTTATGGCGTGAGCTAATGTTTGCAACCACTAACTATATGATCAATACGAAGAATAAATAAACCCTAACAATCCACTATGCGTATATCTTTCACGATCCCCAATCACAAAACATCATCCTTGGGTTCACAACCTTAGTAAAAGTGTTTAGCTACCCATGGCAACAAGAAAACACTAAAAGATTGAAGATTCTATAATTGAATTATTGTATTGAACTTACGAATAAAACTTGAAAGTAATGAATGTAATTGTCTGGAAGTCTTCAAGAGGAAGAATAACTCAAAAGTAATTACTACAAGTCTAAAACTCCAGATGTCTGAAAAATAAAACCTAAACAGGTATTTATACAAGTTAAAACTCGGAATAATCAATCCCAGCCCTGTTCCATCTCGCCTAGCACTTCGACGGTCGTCGACATGCTCGACGACCAACTCGACGATCTGAGTACACTTTTATCACCCTGCAGGAATTCCACCGTCAAAGCACTTCGACGGACCGTCAATCATGTCGACGGTGCAAGTCAACGATCTGAGTATGCTCTGATGTTTTTGTTACTTCGCAGGAACTTTTTGACAAGGCGATTTGACGGGCCATCGATCATGTTGACTGGTCCGTCCTTATGCTTATCAGAATAGATTGCCTATTTTCCTCGTTTTTTCACTTTCTGAGCATTCTAACTTCAAAATACCTGCACATCACATAAAACATATCAAACTACCACGAACTTTCTCGAAAACAAGTAAAACTTAGAGTTAAAGAGCATTAGATGTGCCAAAATCCCGACACATCAACACTCCCAACTTAAAGTCTTTGCTTGTCCTCAAGCAAGCCAACTAACAGACTCAATCTACAAATGTCTTGATATCACAAAGTAAAGCTGTCTATAGTGGTTATGGCAATAAACTTTCGGCATATCAAATGTATCCCAATGACTCCCCCCCCCCCCCCCCCCCCCCAATAAAGACAAAACCAAACAAGGACTTGTTGCAACTAATCATGAGGCTTCAATTTATGACATCTAGTTATCACATAAACCATAGTGCACACGAATCAAGACTCACGGGAAACTAGTCACTTAACAAATTCTAATGCCCTCACAAAGACCAAAGAATGTCCCAACATATATACACACAGAACGGGACAGAAGACAAAGGAAAAGAGAAACACTCACACTCACAAAGAAATTCTCTAGCTATGCATGCAAATACCATAAGCTTGCCCTTATTTTTAGCGCCCTCAACTTGGACAGTTCGGTTGTGATCACACTAGGACTTTTTCAAGGTTGTAATGTAGGCTTGGGGATGGGTAGGATAGATACTTGGGCAACAATGACTCACCCTCCTTGAACACCATATCTTATTCTTCTCTTTTACCATTTTCGCCTTTTGTTTTCTTCCCTTCTTTCTTTTTGGTGCCTCGGTGTGATTTTATTGTGATTCTACTTCTCTACACATTTTTCTCTTTTTTTTTTTCTTCGGTTGCTGATTTTTTTATTTTTTTTTTCTTTTACACTTACCACACCGCTGTCTTTTAACTAGGCACTTTTCTTCACCCCACTTTAGGATTATGCCTCATATTCCCCTTTGTCCACATATCACCCCCAATTTAGGCTTTTAGCCTCAATCTTATTATTTTAGTGCCAAGGAGGAACCGGGTGCAAAAAGAGATGGATATTAAGAACGGTTATCGGCTTGTTACGGCTAATCAAAGACAGGTTTTCAGGCTCAAAATGGCTAACAAGGGATATTAATCTATGGGTAGGCTTATATTCAGGCTAAACAGGGGTTTCCTAACACAAACAAAGCTTAAGATCATTTCACAACTTCACTTATCTTCAGAATGCAGGCACGACTAACCAGGCAAGTTCTAGATCACATACAAAAGTAGAAAATATATCTACAAGAACTCACAACACATGGCATCAGAATTGTCCACACACTAGTCTCCCCGCAAAAATTATGCACACAAGGTAACCCAATAATCTAAATGTCACACAAGGAAGAATGCATGTCAATTAAACAACCAGGTCCATTTTTTTTTTCAAAATTTTTGGAGGGGAGTACTTTTTCTCAAAGTCAAAATATGACAGCCCTAAGTTAATCAAACCACCACCACATAAGTCAACAATACTTTACTTTATCTAAAAACGACCTAAACATTCCAGGTTCAACAAGAAATAAACCCCTTAGGAAAAGAACCATGGCAAAGAAAAGCCAAGGGGGTCCTAAACACATATATGATACATCAAATACTCCCACCCCTAACTGAAAAAGTCTGCAATGTCCCCAATGCAGAAAAAGTAATACCAGGGAGTAGGAATACCTGTGACGCCCTAGGCGCGCTGCTCATCTCGCGACTCATCGGTCCGCGATGTATCAGGTGGTGCAACCACACCAACAGGAGTCTCTGTTGCAGCATCAAAAGCAGTATCAGTAGTGGTGCCCGTAGGCACTGGCACTGGAATAGGAAGGGGTAGTTGCAATGTCTCACCACTGAGAGCACTGCTCGAGGTGGCTCCTCTAGTCCCAAACTGGACGTTCTCCACGAGTGATCTCTGAATGGCCTCTGCCACCTACTGCTTCTCTATATTCGGACCCCTAGGGCAACTGCTCTCTCGGACCTCCTCCTTATCGCGGGTCGCTCTTTTCCTCTTTCCCCGACCACCTACTGCGGTAGGCGCAGCTAATTGCACCACCGGGAGGTCCTCCTCAATATCCTCCGCAACAGACGGTGGTGCTGCTACTAGGCTCGGATCACGGGCCTTTAACAGTGCAACATCAGCTTTAAGCTGCTCTAACTCTGCCCTCAAAGCATCTGTGGAAGTGGTCGGGCGAGCCATCTCCAATGCAGTCAATCTCAACTCAAATCCCTCATGCCGAGCGGACAGTGTAGTCCTCACACAGGGTCTAATGCCTCTTCCACTCTCGTCCTCACATAATCATCCAGCTGGTTTACTATAATCTTTGACTGCTGGTCCGCTGTATCCGCCTGTTTTGAAAATTTCCTAAAGTTGTCCATTGAGAAGGCATATGGATCAACTCTAGCAGTACCCTGGGGATGTGCGGCTGGACCCGCTGGCTGTGGAACTGAACTCTGAGGCGGTGGAGCCAAAGTCTGTGGGTCAGGAATAGCAGTCTAAGTCTCAACCGAATCATCACCAACATCAACAGCTGGAGTCTCAGAATCTTCAGCCTGGACAGTCTCAATAATAGGGGCAGCTGTGGCGGGTAACTCCAGTGTAGATTCACCCGTGGCCCCGGGATGAATCAGCTCCTACGGTAGGGGTACCCCTCCAAGTTCCACTGGGAACCCATCGGCTTCCCCTTGGCCTTTCACAACGGCCTCATTCTTGCTCTTTTTCTATCGAATAAACAGACAAAGCTGTAATCCGGTGGTCGATATCATCTATAAGTCGCACCTGTGACCTCCGAACAAGCTCTGTAATCAGGCGTGGAAGTATCAGGGAAGTGTTGGGCTGGGAAGCCCTCAACTATATCTCTATACTAGCCAATGTGCCGAATCAATCGGGTATCTGGACATCAATGCGGCTACCACAACCTGCTTATCAACCGCAATAGCATTATCGGCCTGAGAGGGGAGAAGTCGCAACTGCACCACGCTCCACCAAAACTTACCCTCTAGAGTCAACCACTTCTTCTTTATCCGATTCTTCAAATTAGTACACTCGGCTCTCTTGGTCAGGCGACCAACCACTATAGATACCCAGTCCCTGACAGACTGTTCGTTGCACCTCCGCAACTTATCTTCAAGCTCAATCGTCTGCCTCGGGCCGGTGTAGTTATCACCGAAATATACTCCGTTGATAGCCTGGGAGATATATCAACACTCACCCCTCTAATTTCAACCTCACTCCGCGGTGGTAGCTCCTTTAATTTCTGGCGCCTCTTTCTGACTTTCTTGATCAATGCCCCATTTACGACATATATCTCATGAACCAAAACAGGGCAATAGTCCCCGGGCGGCTCCTGTATGAACTCTAAGTGACAGTGACGAATAAGCTTTCTGGCTCTGGGTAAGATCTCGAGCCCCTCAAAACTGATCCGCCGCTCTTCATTTATGGTTCGTTTCTCATGGTGGGTGTCGTCAGCTTTTAACTCAATGTCGTACTCATACAGCTCTCTGGCACCCTCAACAGCAAAGTGATCCAAGCGATCATCAACCCTCTTCCTTCTAAGTTCCCGAGCCCTAGCTGCCTCAGCATCAGTATCAGTATCAGTCTCATCATAACCAGGCTGTGAGCTCTGACGGGTCTGGATCTAGAATGTTCCTGAGAGGACTGTGCTCAAGTGGTAGGTGAGGCATCTCCAGATGCATCCTTTGATCCCTCCTCCTCGGATCCATCACCGGACCCAGATGTAGATGATTCCTCCCCATCAGACTGGGAGGAACTGGGAGGTGTAGGTGCCGGTACTGTGACCTGCCTGTTCCACGGGGGAGGAGCAGCCCTGGTTTTCTTCACGGGCATAACCTCGGGCTCATCATCCAACCCCTCATCTCTAAGTGTGGGTTGGCCAACGGGCCTCCTTCGACCTGTTGCTCTTTGCGTTTGCTTCGACCCATCCCCTCGGGTGGTTGTCAACTTGGGTGGCGCCATACCTATAACCAGCAAAAACCACAATCTAGTCAATCCGTACAAGTGAAATCTAAACATTTAGTTTTAAAAATAAATTTTTGCTTCAGTTCTCTGATGTCTCAGTCTGCAGACCGTTGATGTGCTTTGACGAGCCATCGAACCTGTCGACGGACCGTCAAACAGCTCGACGGGACCGTCTTTGTACAAAGACGATTCGTCGACATGTTTACGACCCTACAGCAATAACCAACAGTTACAGACATCAAACATTTGTTTCGTCTTTGCGTTTTCCACTTCAATCAATCAGAGAACCAAGTTTTCATTATTAGGCACATTTGCGGTTTTGGTGTTACGGGTTACTCAGATTTCACCCTAATTTTTTGACTTTAGGCAATTATCCGAGTTTTGTTTGGTGGGTATAACGATACCAAACCAAGGCTTTTAATCGAAATACCCTCCGACCCATTGGAGTTACTCAGACTTCCCTCCTTAAGCATCAAGCTTCAACAGAGAATTGGATTTTCCTTTTCGGACCATTGGCGGGAAAAATGAACCAATCAAGTTGATCAAAATTCCCGCTGAATCAATGGGAGCATGATATTCTCATCCCCACGAGTCCATCTAATAGAAAACATACCAAACTCCCTTCCCCCATCCACAATTTCACAATTTTGCCAATTCAAACAAAGATTTCAGTCAACAAATACAAACCCTAAGTCATGATCTCTACCCTTAGTATTCGCATAACCTATATTACCCATATATCCTAGTTAAAATCACACCCAACTTGTTTCAATACCATCAATTACAGCCTAGGTTCCAAAATCTAATTCTTCAATTAATTCAGGAACCCTAGGCATCTCTTTTAGCAATTTTCGAACAACAACCAACATAAAAACCAAGTAAAGGCCGAAATTTACGTACACACCTGATAGAGAAAGAGACTTTGAAGAAAACTTGACCCAAAATTAAAGAAAACTCAGAGAAGCGCAGAGCAACTAGGGCAATCTTCGAAAAATGAGTGGGTATTGTTAATTTAGGGTTGTTTAGTGTAATGGGTGCTGATTTAATGGAGGAATTTATGGGAGTTATGGAGTGAATATGGAGGGAGTTATGAATTTGAAGTGGGGGAAAAACTGCTCTGCCCGTTTATATTTGCGTTGTTTCTTCTTTTTTTAAAATGTGATTGTTCCCTTTATATATATATATATATATATATATATATATATATATATATATATATATATATATATATATATATATATATATATATATTTGATGTTTTTAGACATGTCGACGACTCATCAAAGCGTATAGACGACACAAAAATTAAAGAGAAGAGCCTACCTGTTGACGAGCACTTCGACGGCGTCGTCGAACATGTAGACGGTCCATCGATATGCTCGTCGATTTACTTACCTGAAAATGCACAGTTGCTAATCCTCAGAAGTTCAGCTCTGCATACCGTCATTGTACATTGATGGTCTGTCGACATGTCGATGACCCGTCTTTATGCTCTGGTGTAACTTTGCTGGTTTTTCGAGTTTCAGTTCCTGCACTCTTGACACCTGTAAAAAAATATATATAAAACCTAGAAAAACAAAATTACAGAATTTTAAACTGGGGTTGTCTCCCAAGAAGCGCTTCATTTAACGTCGCAGTACAACGGTGTTATCAGTTTACTCTTGGTCAGGACTCACCGCTTCAGCATTCATCCCAAAGGCGTCAACCGATATCGGTCCACAATTCTATCTCTATTAATCGTACCATGGTAGTGCTTCACCCTCTGCCTGTTCACCTTAAATGTCTGATTTCCTTCGGACTTCAATTCAATAGCTCCATGGGGTGAGACACTTACCACTTCAAAGGGGCCTAACCACCGTGATTTCAATTTGCCCGGAAGCAGCTTCAATCTAGAAATAAACAGCAAAACTGGGTCACCCTTGTAGAATTCCCACTTCAGGATTTTCTTGTCATGATATTGCTTCATCCTCTCTTTGTATAGCGCTGCACTTTCATATGCCTGATAACGGAACTCATCCATTTCATTGAGCTGAAACAACCTGAGTTTGGTCGCTTCTTCCCAATTCATGTTCAGCTTCTTCAAGGCCCACATGTCCTTATGTTCAAGTTCAACTGGTAGGTGACATGCCTTTTCAAAAACTATCTTGAAGGGTGAAGTCCCAATCGGAGTCTTGAAGGAAGTCCGGTAAGCCCATAAAGCATCATCAAGCTTGTGGGCCCAATCAGTTCTATTTACATTCACCGTCTTTGCTAGGATACTCTTTATCTCCCGATTAGAGACTTCAACTTGCCCGCTTGTCTGAGGATGATACGGGGTTGCCACCCTATGCTTGACTCCATACTTCTCCATCAATCCCGCAAAGACTTTATTGTAAAAGTGAGAACCACCATCACTGATTATTGCCCTTGGGGTACCAAAACGAGTAAATATGTTCTTTTTCAAGAATCCCATCACACTCTTGGCTTCATTATTAGGTAAAGCCACCGCTTCTACCCATTTGGAGACATAATCAACAGCCACCAAGATGTATGTCATGCCACAAGAGCTTACCAAGGGACCCATAAAATCAATTCCCCAAACATCGAACACTTCATCCTCCATTACAAAGTTCATAGGCATCTCTTGCCTCCTACCAATATTACCTTGTCTTTGGGATTGATCACAAGAACGCACCATCAGATTGGCATCATGAAAAAGAGTAGGCCAATAATAACCACATTCGAGAACATTGGCAGCAGTCCTCGTACCACTATGATGTCCTCCAACCGGAGAGTCGTGGCAAGCCTTCAGAATCTCCAAAACCTCACTCTCTGGGACACAACGCCGAATAATGTTATCAGCGCAAGTTCTGAATAAGTATGGTTCATCCCAATAGTACGGACTAACATCCCGCAAAAACTTCTTCTTCTGATACGATTTTATCTCGTCGGGAATGCTACCAGTTACCAAATAGTTAGCAAAATTGGCAAACCAAGGTGCAACCTCCATAGACACCGCAAAAACTTACTCATCTGGAAACGCATCTTTAATGTCAAGTTCTTCTGCTGGCACCCCAGTTTCTTCAAGCCTAGAGAGATGATCTGCGACTTGAATTTCGGATCATTTTCAATCTTTTACTTCGAAATCAAACTCTTGTAACAGAAGGACCCAACGAATCAGTCGCGGCTTAGCTTCCTTATTTGCCATCAAATACCTCAACGCAGCATGGTCAGTGTACACCACAACCTTGGACCCCAGCAAATAGGACCGAAACTTCTCAAAAGCATAAACTATTGTAAGCAGTTCTTGCTCGATCACCGTGTAGTTCATCTGCGCCGCATTAAGTGTCCTACTAGCATAGTAGATCGGGTGCATAATTTTATTCTGCCTCTGGCCAAGCACAACACCTATAGCAAACCCACTAGCATCACACATCAGCTCAAAAGGTAAGGACCAATTCAGAGTAACAATCACAGGAGCAGTAGTGAGGCGCTCCTTCAATTCATCCAACGCCTTTCGGCACTCATCATCAAATACAAACTTAGCCTCTTTTTCAAGAAGCTTGCACATCGGGTTAGCAATCTTGGAGAAATCCTCGATGAAGCGCCTGTAGAACCCAGCATGTCCTAAGAAACTTCGAACACCTTTGACTGAGATGGGTAGAGGAAGTTTCGCAATCACATCTATCTTCGCTTGATCGACCTCTATTCCCTTTTCAGAGATTTTGTGACTGAGGACGATCCCTTCCTTCACCATAAAGTGGCACTTCTCCCAATTCAGCACGAGATTCGTCTCTTCACATCTTTTCAACACTTGACCCAGATGGTCAAGACAGTGATCAAACGAATCACCCACAACAGAGAAATCATCCATAAATACCTCCAAGAAGTCCTCTACCATGTCAGAAAAGATCGACATCATGCACCTCTGAAAAGTGGCTGGTGCATTATACAACCCAAAGGGCATTCGACTGAACGCAAACGTCCCATAAGGACAAGTAAAAGTCATCTTCTCTTGATCTTCCAAGGCAATGTTTATTTGATTATAGCTCGAGTATCCATCTAAGAAGCAATAGTAAGACCTCCCAGCCAGCCTATCCAGCATCTGATCGATGAAAGGCATGGGAAAATGGTCTTTACACGTGGCAGTATTCAGCTTCCTATAATCCATGCAAACACGCCACCCAGTAACTGTACGAGTGGGAATTATCTCATTCTTTGCATTAGGCACCACAGTGATACCTCCTTTCATTGGTACACATTGAACAGGACTTACCTACTTGCTGTCTCCAATCGGATACACTACCCCAACATCTAACTACTTTATGATCTCCTTTTCATGACCTCTTCCATGTTCTGGTTCAATCTCCGTTGATGCTCAACACTCGACATGTTGTCCTCCTCTAGATAAATTTTTTGCTCATAAATACCAGAAGAAATACCCCAAATATCTACTATGGTCCACCCAATAGCACGTCTGTACTCGCGCAAAATCTCCACTAAACGCTCAATCTGTTCGATCACCGGCAATGTCTTGTTCGGACCAAGGAACTCATATCTCAAGTGTGCTGGGAGCTGCTTAAGCTCAAGCTTTGGAGGCTCGAAAATAGAAGGCTTAGCTGGTGGAGTAGTTCTATTTGCAAGATCAAGATCAAGCTTTCTTGGGTGATAAGTGTAAGAACCTCGACCCTCAAGCGCGTTTATAGTTTCCACGTAGCCCTCCATATCAGAAGCATCAAAATTTATCAGAACTGCAGCGAGAGCTTCTCCCAAACTTTCTTCTTCCATTTTATATTCAACAGCATCATCAATCCCATCAAACGAATCAATAACCGAGATACCCTCATAAGCGCTTGGAAACTTCATCCTCTTGCTTGCTTGGAAAGTTACTTCTTCATCATTCACTCGGAACTTAATTTCATTCTTCTTAGAATCCATAAGCGTTCTTCCCGTAGTAAGGAATGATCTTCCCAAGATAATGGGAATATCTCTATCCCCCGCATGATCTAGAATCACGAAATCAATAGGCAACATGAACTTACCCACCTGCACCAACACATCATCTATGACTCCAATGGACTTCTTTATAGATCTGTCTGCCATCTGTAGTCGCATAGAAGTCGGTCTAGGGGTCCCCAATCCAGATTGTTTGAAAATATGAAGGGGCATCAAGTTAATACTTGTCCCATTATCACACAGAGCACGGGCGAATGCATGAAGCCCAATATTACACGAAATAGTGAACGCCCCTGGGTCTCCCTTCTTCTGAACTGTGGTGGAAACAATAATTAAACTCACTCGATGGGTTAAATTCATTGTCTCATGTTGAACAGACCTTTTCTTTGTAAGCAGGTCTTTCACAAACTTAGCAAATCTAGGCATCTCTTTGACATAATCTAAGAATGGAAAATTCACTGTTAACTGCTTCAACTGATCATAGAACTTCTGACACTTAGCATCATTGTTCTTCTTTGCCAACCTCTGCGGAAAGGGAGGCTTTGCTTTGTACATTTGAGTCAAAGGGCGAAGAGCCCCTATTATCGTGTGTTTCCCTGTATCAGCAGCAACTTCTGGAATATCAGCAACTTTTTCTTCACCACGGACTTTCTCATCAATAATAGGCACATCAGAATGCACCTCTTCTTCCTCAATAATCGGCTCTAGATCAACCACCTTCTTGTCAGCACCTTGAAGTATTTTACCACTCCTCGTGTTAATAGCAAAAGTACGTTCCACTCCCCCACCATTCTTCGGGTTTAGAATGGTATCACTAGGAAGCCCTCCTTTTCTAGCAGGATGCTGTTCTCTGGAAAGATCACGCATCTGCTGTTCAAGATTCTGAATAGTTGCTGAATCAGAGACCACCGTCTCTGAAAGCCCAGATAATTTCTTTTCAGTGTTCGTCTGACTTGCTAACACTTTCTCAAGCATTGACTCCAATCTCGAACTACCTTGATCATTAGATTGCACTTTTGGTGGAATGTAAGGGCTGGAACTTCTGTTCCCAAAATTACCGTTGTTGTTGTTATATCTCCCTTGGTTCGGTTCACCATAGTTGTTGTTATAGTTCCTTTGGTTGTTATTATAGTTCCCTTGATTGTATGACTTCTGCCCTTATTGGGGTCGCCAATATCTCTAAATTGGCTCGGGAATCTCCCCCTTCGCTATGTAATCTGCATACTGAACATTCTCAACTTGCGAAGGGGGCCCTCTTGATACGGACCCTCTGGGACTTGGTACATTCCAGGCGGCATGCCTGCGATATCTTCACATACGTTCACCTTCTTCGCTTCTCTCTCATCAAGCCTCTTTGTCAGTAAAGAGAGACTAGTGGCCAATTGTGCCAATGTTTGCTGCATTTCCTGGCTATCTTTCACAATGTTTTGAATCAACGGTGTTCCCTGTGATAGTCCATCAGAGTTACTTGAATGCCATGCTTGGCTGTGGGTAGTCAATCGGTTAAGTATATCAGTAATAGTAGCATAGGACTTATTCATGAAACACCCGCTGGTAGCATTATTGGCTATTGCTTGGGTCATAGGATCCAAACCTCTGTAAAACTTCTCCTTCAAAATCTGTTCTGGAAAACCATGGTTTGGACTCCTATCCAAATATTCCTTGTACCTCTCCCGAGCTTCAAAAAGTTGTTCCCCATTACGTTGTTTGAATTCGTAAATCTGATCAAGAATTTCAGCCCTTTTACTCGGGGGGTACCACTTCCGGAGAAAAACCTTGACCATCTCTTCCCATGTAGCAATAGAGTTTCGGGGCAGCTTTGTGAACCATTTTCTTGCTTCTCCGGCTAACGAATATTTGAAGAGTTTCAGCCGGACAGCTTCTTGAGTCACACCCTGTTGGATATGTTGAGAGCACACATCCAGAAAGTTTGCTATATATTGGTGAGGGTCATCATCGATTGTATTCCGAAAGTATCCCTCTTGTTTGAGCATATGATAGAGGGAATTATCAAAATTGATAGTAGTAGCAGTCACCCTCGGATGAATGATTACTTATGCAAAGTCTTCATCTGCTTCTGGTTCATCAGCAAAAACATTCTCGACTGGAAGTTCGTTGTTGGCCATGATCACCTGGTTTACAAGGTAGCAAACGAGATGTGTTGGAATATGACAAAAACTTTAAGAAGAGTAAACACTATTTAGTAATTTCAAAACTGTATTCCCCGGCAACGGCGCCAAAATTTGATACGCTCAAATTACACCTATTAATGGTATAACGCGGACGTTGTCAAATATAGTAACCCAACGAGGTTAGGGTCGAATCCCAAAGAGAATATGGTGTGAAAAGTTTACTAAACGAGTATTATACTAATCTTGTGGTCCAGGTGTATTCCAGAAAAGGGTTTTATAATTGATTTGATTTGTGGACTAATTTAAAGTGACTGGAAATTTAAAGTTGTAAATATATGGGTAAAAAGAACCAAGGTTGTGTCCTCGTCAGATAAAGTATATGATCATAGGTCTTGATCTTGATATACTTCTAATGGACTGTTTGTATGGATGCACTTAACCTCTATGTGAATCTAAACTATTTCCCAATAAGAAAAGATTATTTCTTTCGATGCTTTTTCCAAAGACAAGAAAGTATGCATGAAGAACGGTTAATTATACCAAGTAAATTCCTCTTATTCCTAAGTGAATTTATTAAACAAGGTTTAAAGCCCTGAGTTCTTGTTATTTGTTCTTACCAAGGTTTAAAGCCCTGAGTTCTTGTTATTTGTTCTTACCTAACCCTAGCTATTTTCCCAAATAAACTAAAGTTTATGGCATGAGCTAATGTTTGCAACCACTAACTATATGATGAATACGGAGAACAAATAAACCCTAACAATCCATTATGCGTACATCTTTCACGATCCCCAATCACAAAACACCCATCCTTGGGTTCACAACCTTAGTAAAGGTGTTTAGCGACTCATGGCAACAAGAAAACACTAAAAGATTGAAGATGGCATAATTGAATTATTGCATTGAACTTATGAATAAAACTTGAAAGTAATGAATGTAATTGTCTGGAAGTCTTCAAGAGCAAGAATAACTCAAAAGTAATTACTACAAGTCTAAAACTCCAGATGTCTGAAAAATAAAACATAAACAGGTATTTATACAAGTTAAAACTTGGAATAATCAATCCTAGTCCTGTTCCATCTCGGCTAGCACTTCGACGGGTTGTCTTTGCACTTCGACGGCCGTCGACATGCTCGATGACCAACTCGACGATCTGAATACACTTTTATCACCCTGCAGGAATTCCACTGTCAAAGCACTTCGACGGACCGTCGATCATGTCGACGGTGCAAGTCGACGATCTGAGTATGCTTTGATGTTTTTGTTACTTCGCAAGAACTTTTTGACGAGGCGATTTGACAGGCCGTCGAGCATGTTGACAGTTCGTCCTTATGTTTATCAGAACAGATTGCCTATTTTCCTCATTTTTTCGCTTTCCGAGCATTCTAACTTCAAAATACCTGCACATCACATAAAACACATCAAACTACCACGAACGTGCTCTAAAACAAGTAAAACTTAGAGTTAAAGAGCATTAGATGTGCCAAAATCCCGGCACATCACTAAGTTGCTAGATTATAGCAAAATTTTTTGTCCTTGAGCAAGGATTTTTGTTTTCTTAGGGTAGCAAGTCCTTGGGTCATGGAAGGTTATTTCGTCGTTCACACTGTCCGAGCATCACTATATAGTAAAGATCTGCTTAAAATAGGGTGGTTTATGTTGGGGTGGGGGTGTTTGGTAGAGGTGCAATCTTTGATGTTCTTGCTCAAAATTTTGGTGCTCATTGTAGTTGAAATAGGATGTTATAGGGTGTAAAGGTCATGCATGCTATCATAATACTTGATCCTTGCCAAAAATATGGAAACTATGGTAAAATTCTGGGTTTTCTAAAAGTTGGGTCGGAGGGTTTTCACGCTGGAGAAGATTGGTCTGCTGCAGTGGACCACTCTTCGCTACAGCGGTACCGGTGCAGCGATGAATCATCGCTAGGAGCGTATCATCCCATTTGGAAGGTGCCCGCTGCAGCGGACACCTACTCACTACAGCGAGAAAGGCAACGCCATAGTGGAGCCTTGTCCGCTGCAGCGGTCCATTTACCGATATGGCGGCTTCGCCGCAGCGAAGCTGTTTGAGGCAAAAACTCGTAATGCTTAATCATACATGCCCTACCACTGTTTAATCTATGTGCCACATTATTCTAACTCAATCTTCCCTTTACAGGCTAACTCTCTCATTTTGCTATGGCGAATCCACAACAACTACCAGCGGCCCCCACATATGTTAAGTTCGTCTCTCATGCTCGCAAGAGGCATTTCATGGAGCAGCAGACTAATGGTCTGCTCCATGAGAGGGCCTTTATTATGGACCGGGTGGAGGAGCTAGCCCCGAAATTTTACCAACGCTTACACCACATGGGTTGGGGTCCACTGGTTGAGGAGCCGGGGAATATTAATTGCAACTGGGTTAGGAAATTCTATGCCATGCTCCCTACTGTTGATTGGACTGCCCCAGAGCCGGAGATCACTATTAAAGGGATCAATATAAAGGTTGGTGCTAAAGCCATCAACGTTGTTCATGGGTTGCCCAACCCTTCACAGGCTGAGTTTAGGGCTAGGGACTACGAGGGTAACGGGCCATAGTTGGTGAGAATGTTGGTGAAGGAGAATCATCCCAAGGTGACCACCAGAGATGTCCCCCAATTCTCCTTCCTGAGTGCATCCCGGCTCGGCAGCGAGAACTCCAGCGACTCAGATGGCAGCGGTGACGAGGCGACTAGCTGAGGAGTGGCTTAGAGATTCCACCCCTCCCCCCCCCCCCTTTTGTATCAGCTTGGTTATCCCTTGTCCTTGCAGGGCTTGCTATTAAGACAATTTCTTGTTTGTGGTTTGTTTAGAATGTTTGGATAATTTTTTTTCTTTTGTTGTTTTGGTGCGGGTGACCCAGTTTAAGGGCACTCGTAAGACAGTTTCCTTAGTCGGGCGGATGTTTTTATGCAGGTCCTTGCTTTGAAATTAGCTTGTTCTTGAATTTCATTGTTGAATGAACAGGTTAGGACAACATGAAACGGCGGGAAAGTCACTGGTCTGTGGCACCGCTACGACGGTTGCGCTATGGCGATGAAAGTCTCGCTATAGCGGGACTATGCAAAACTGTGGTCTGCTATAGCGGACAGCTACCCGCTATGGCGAGCCTTCTGTAGCGGCTCCGATACCGCTGTAGCGATGCTACAGTGTCAATGGACGAATCTTTAGTGCCCGCCAACTTAGGTCACGCAGGGGCTCGTTCGTTTGCTTAGCGCGTACTAACACGAATTTCATCTAACGAGTTCGAACGCACCTTCAACTTGCTATCCTTCCTAAAATAAACGCACAATTTATAACAATTCGTACTAGCATGGAATTTCCATTTGTTCACACACATACTACACATAGAAGGTCTTCCTTGAGTCATTACAATGAGATACCAATTGGAATCGACAAATACCAATTAGCCCGTCAAGACACTAATTGGAATCACCCAGATACCAATTAGACTCAACTATGAGACGGCGTATTGGGAGTATCACAATAGAATGAACAAAGGGGAAACTTCTAGATGTCATATAGCCTCTTGCGGGTGGGTACGAACGTCATCGTACCATTCCACAAGACTCTACTAGACATTTTCTCTTGTACCTGTGAGACCGGTAACCTAGGCTCTGATACCAACTGTCACGGCGGGCACCTACCATATTACTACCTAGTAGGCGAACCCTTACCAATCAATCCAATATTCAGCCAGTTTTATTAACAACAAATACTTGATGGTCACAAATTTAAAAGTAAATACTCGTACTGACTCTGTTATTGATATAAGAAAACTAAAAAATTCCTGGAATCTAGTCTAGACATGTACAAGATGTAATGACCCGTCCGGTCGTTATTTAATATTTTGCGAAACCATGCCAAATTTAAGTCAAGGGTTGCTGTTAATAAGCTTCATAAATGTGTTTTTAGAGTTAGGAGTGGAAAAAATCAATTTCAGAAGGGTTTAGAAAATGTCGGGCAAAAATTTAAAGGCGGACCGCTATAGCGGCACCGCTACAGCGCCCTGAGGACCGCCGCAGCGGTACTGCTATAGCGGCCTGAGGACCGCCGCAGCGGTCCACACGGAAACAGTGACCGAAAATCGTGTACTTAGTCTTTTTTCTCTCCTTTTTCAAACATAAGAATCCCAAGGGCTACTCCTAGGGTTCCTCATGAAAGAAAAACCATGGCCTCCAAGAAAAAGAAAACCCTTCTAATCCCTTCTTCCACCTATCCCTACGGAAAATACCTGTTTATGGATTCGGATGGAGGCTAAGAAGACGAGCAATTCATGGAGAATCAAATATCTGTTCGCCAAAGAGGTAGGTTACGGTTTACTTTAGTTATACTTTGATTAGCTAATCGTATATACATTAGAGTTGATGGGAGAATACATGCTTAGGTCTTCGGGAACCGGAGATTGGAGAGACGTACTTGTAATATGATTAAATAGGGTATAATCAGGACTATGATAATTAAAGAGTTAGCTTAATAGGAAGTGGTGTGGTCGCTACGGAGACATCGTGTAACTACTTAATGCTACTCTAGGAGGGGGGAGTAAATCTCCGTGAGTATATCTTATTGTTGATCGTTCATATGGTTATTTCCTTGAAATTAGGAGGTCATATTAATTGAATTATATGAAGTTGTTTGCATTGCACCCATCACGGGCTGGGATTATGATTGACTTGTCAGGTAGTTCTATACATTACAACTACCGTGTTCAGGTGGAAATCTAGGTAAATAGGCAAGGCATGAGTATCGTATTGTGTTATCCGGCCTTGGGGTCGTGGGATCGAGTACTTGGATTACATATGTGTGTACAAATTAATGTGGCCCGCGTTTGAGGTTCTTTCCGGAACGGAGGTTTGTGCTTGGGTCCGAGGAGTATTCCGGAACGAGCGGCACATGGACACCATGGGTCCTCTGCAGGTCATGGCTACTGAGCAAGGACATCAGATAGCGTGTGTGTACAGTGTGTCGGGTCTTGCATCATATTCGCATTGCATTGCATTTTCATGATTTATTGTCGTACACGGGTGTATTACTTTCGTTAACATTGTCTATTAAACCATGTGTGTGTTGAGAGCCTGGTGGAAAAGGGGTTATACAAGGTAAGTGTAGTGTTGGTCGTTAGATAGTGATTTAATTCCCTAGATACATCGTAACATAGTGGTAAGGTGAATAGGCGGACTCTTTAAACAATAAGTGCGAAAATACAGTATACGACAAATATGAACTCGAGAGTTACTAGGTTGGAATTTAGTGAATACCTGATGGTTGGGGAAATAAAATAAGCAAGCAACGGGAGTAAAGAAGTAAAGGGGGGAGGGGGGCCGGTACGGTAATGGTCTTATCTAGAATCTTGAGGGTCATTGACTTATTTGCTTACCCTATTAATCCTATATTGCATTGCCTGAACTAATCTTAGTCGACCTATGATGCTTACCGGTACGTGCGGTGTACTGATACTACTCTTGCTACGCCCTCTTGGGGTGTAGATGTGTTGCAGGTTTAGCTGAAGTTTCGTTGCAAGGGTCTATCGGATATTCTCCTACAGCTTCGTCTATCTCACTCCCGACGGAGGCAGTGTCATTTATCTTGTCTTCTTGTATTTAGGAGCTCTTGTACCCGTCTAGACTAGATCCCGAGCTTTTATTTCAGATTTATTTATATTGAAACAAGTCTGTAATAAATGTTTAACGTTTTATTTTATTAATTTTAAGGATGATTATCACATGCTTTTAAGTGTTGGGCTTTTATTGGTAAGGGTTCGCCTACTAGCCTGTTATATGGTAGGTGCCCGCACGACCCGTGGGTTGGGTCGTGACACAAGAGCTCCTATGACACAAGGAAAACAAAATAAATGACATTGCCTCTACCTGGAATGAGATGAGCAAGGCTATAGGGAGATGTCTGGAAATCCACAAAGAGAAACTTCAACTTATAACCTACAACACGTCTACACCCAAAAAGGATGTAGCAAGAGTAGTAACAGTACACCACACATACTGGTAAGCATCATAGGTCGATTAAGATTAGTTCACGCAACACAATCTAAAATCAACAAGATAAACAGATAAGTCAATGTGCGCCCTCAAGATTCCTATCATAGATAACTTCACCAATGCGAACTCACCTCTCTCTACTTCCAGTTATTTCGCTCCCCTTATTTCCGCAATATTACTGATTATCCGACCAGTCAAATGTAGTCCTATTCCGTATTTCTTTAGGTCAATTAATTAAGTCTTATCTCCTCTTTTACACTAACATCTACTTCCTGATTATTAGCCTTAGAGCTTCCTCTCCGGTTCACTCACTAAGGTATGATGCATCCACGGAAACATACTCACCACACTCCCACCAACCACAGGGACTCTCTAAGTCCATCTGACTAAATGAAGAACTATACCATTTAATAATTCACTCTTACACCAATACCTTCATAATGACCACCACCTCGCACAGTACAACACAACTATGGGAGATGCACAATGTAATGTGATAAACTGACAGCACATAAATGTGAGGATATGGAAGTATGAAATGCAATGCAAATGCGATATGAAGAACAAATACACGTTGTACACACATGCTAGCTGATTTCATTGATCAGTAGTCATGACCTGCAGGGAACCCGTGGCGTCCATGTACCACTCGTTCTGGATTCTCTCCTCGGACCCGAGTCCATTCAAGGCCACATCCTCACCCCTGGTCAAATGTGCCTTTTCATATATGTAAATATATTTAACCTTACATCGCTTCGAATGCTCAATTATCAAGCAGTACCACATATTCATTCCAATTCGACCATAAGTCGAATAGCGCAACTGATACTTACTCAGACTTCCTGCTCCGTGCATTATCTCGTAACCATATGCAACGATGCCAATGAATGAAAACAATGTCATGAATTATGCCCATGATGGGCATAGCACTATTATGTCTTCCTTCAATTCACCCAACGCAATCCTCTTTATTAACAAGAATGAACAGCCATATGAATATTGTAATTTAATTGACAATAGATGCGGAGATCAAATATACCTACGAATAATTACTCTAAACTACGGGACACCCCTTTTTAACCACGAAATTAATGTCTTCCTAATTCGTAACGCACAAATGTCAACAAGTGTAGAACTTAGTACCCAACCATATACTCATTGTTAACCTAGTTACTATATACACACAAAACTTCCATTACATTAAGAACTTATCCATCCAAGCTCTGTGTCCGAAGACCTAATCATGCATTCTCCCGTCAATTCTATACATATACACAATTCACTAATCAAAGTCTAACTCAAGTAAACCGTAATCTACCTCGATGACGAACAATTATTCAAACTTCCAGGAAGCATTCCCCTTCTAGCCTTTATCCGAAATCTATGGGAGATGATAACTGTAGGGAAGGATGTTAAGAATGTTGGATGAGCCTCTTTTTCTTAGTGTCACGGGTTTTTTCTTCAGGTAAAACCTAATAGCAGCATTGAAAGGTCTTTTATTAAAAAGGAGAGCGAAATATAAAACTGAGTATAGAAAAACGCGTCCACTGGTCCGTGACGTCTGCTGCGGCGGACGTCTGGTTCCTTATAGCGAGACTGCTGCGACGGTACTCTGGCTGCTGTAGCGAACCGACTCCTGCTCGGCCCACGATTTTTAACTCTTTCCTAAACTAATTTTTCCCACTATTAATCATGTAAACACCCGATGGGGCTTACCATTTAAGATTGTAGGCCTAGATTGGGCATGGGTTCGCGAAGTATTAAATAACGACCGGACAGGTCGTTACAGAACAACTGTTGTAGTTTGATCCGAAACCATGTCAAATCTTAAACAAACTGTTTCAAATTTCATATATGAGCTCCCCTCCATATTCCAATTCTTTTGAGATATCACCCACGTGAAATAGAGCTTGATTGCGATAATCCAAAATTTGAACAATCATCTTCTTCAACCTTGAGAGTTCTTA
Source organism: Lycium barbarum (assembly GCF_019175385.1). Taxonomy (NCBI): domain Eukaryota; kingdom Viridiplantae; phylum Streptophyta; class Magnoliopsida; order Solanales; family Solanaceae; genus Lycium; species Lycium barbarum. The sequence continues at coordinate 21,480,590 of NC_083342.1, forward strand.
TAAAATCAATCCAAAATCATGTCAAATCTCAACGTAATTGCTTCAAATTTTCGATATGAATTCTCCTCAATGTCCCAGTGTTTTTGAGGTATCACTCACTCAAAACGAAGCACGTTTGTGGTATCCCACATTTTTTAATTAGAGCTTCGAAGCTTTGTTAATGGTCGTCAATGGCTTCCAGCTCCTTCTTCACATTTTTCGGCAACCAAAATATATATATATATATACTTCAACTTTAACTTTCAACGACAATTACACACATAGAAGATGAAGGAATGAGAGAATTTGGAAGTAAAAGAATGATTTCGGAGAAAAGAACACGAAAGAGAAAGAAAGAGAAAGGGGCTTTTTTGAAAAGCTTCAACTTTAACCCCGAAATTTTTAAAATATAAAGAGGCCCCCATGTATTTGCTATCGCATCATTAGTAATTTCTGGAGCAAAAATAAATGAAAAAAGAAAATGAGGGCCCTGCCACTTAGAAAATAACTTTTGGGACCCTGCCACCTTATTCTTCCGAGAATCTTTACATTAGCTTTCACCCGAAGTTATGATTTTGTTAATAGTTGCAGACCCTTTATTGGAATTGATGCTTCTTTTTTGAAGAGTCCATTTAAGGGTCAACTGCCTCCTGTTGTTTCACCTGATGCAAATTCATGTATTTTTCCCCTAGCAGTCATGATTGCCAATAAGGAGGGTGGGCCGATGTGAGAGTATTAACTTGATTGCTTGACTACTTTCATGGGAGATATTGAAGGCATTACATTTACGAGTGATAGACGAAGAGGATCAAAACTGTTGTGGAAAAAGTTTTTCCAATGGCCAACCATAGGTTTTGTGCAAGACACTTTTATAACAACTTTAAGATTAAGCACCCTGCTCCAAAACTAAGACAACTCTTTTTGACAGCAACTAAGACTTATAATAAGCATGACTTTTGACAAATAATGAATGAGATGAAAGAAATAAGTACACCTGCTTATAACTGGTTATTGTATGATTACAAAGAATCACTTGGGAGTTGGGCAAGGCATAAATTTGATGGAGGTATAAACAGTGATCATGTTACAAACAACATGACTAAGTCTTTCAATGCTTTTGTGGTAAAAGTTAGAGAAACCAATTCTTATTTTATTGAAATGGATTAGAAGAAAAACTATGACTAGTTTCAGCAGAGGTATTAAAAAGCTTTGCTTTGGACTCTCTGATTCGGGGGCGGAGTTAGAAATTCCGCCAAGGGTGTTCTATTTTTGAAGAAGTAAAAAAACCTGATGAATGTGTCCGCAAAAATTGGATGGGTGCACAATATTTTTTTTGGCCAAAAGATATTTAATAAATCATAAAGATACTTGTGATAAAAACTTAAATTGTATAAATCAAAACTAAAGTAAAAAACTTAAAAAACAAAATTTTACAAGTGAACATAATTCAGATAAACGATACACGGAACTCTCAGGACAGTTTGAACACCCTTTGCCACTGGGCCGTGCCTCTCAGTTTGGTCATGGGTGTTCATGTTATATAATATACACATTTCAGACAATTTTTAACATATATGTAAGGTATAATTTTCCGGCGCAGGTTGTTTAACTGACCATCCTTCCTCCAATGTAGCTCCGCCCCTGCTCTGATTCCACCAAAAGTGAGAGAAAGAGTTACTCAAAATTAGGAGGAGGAAAGAGAGAGTTGGTTTGTTTCAGGGCTAGCGAACACTTGTTTGAAGTGTACGACTTGAAAAATTATGTGGTGAATTTAAAGAATATGTTATGTAAATGCAGAGAATGACAAAACAAGTGGAGTCCCGTGCCGACATACTCCATGCTGCATGCTCATATTAGAGAGGATCCTACCAAATTTGTTCATCCTCTAGTCACTAAAGAATTTTATATAAAGACTTATTCTAGAAAGATCAATCCAGTACCGGAATGAGAGCAAATGTCCAGCTGTAGATCACCCTATTGTGCACCCTAATGAGGAAATGGAGAAGAAGAGAGGTAGAAAATCAATTAAAGGAGAAGAGAATTAGATGAACAAAGAAGAGATCAATTCATTGCACTTACAAAATATGCCATCAAGTTGGGCATAATAGTAGATCGTGCGGAGAAAGAATATTAAGTACAAATGCAGGCGAACTTCATTAGTAAGTTCATTGCTTTCATGAATGCTTCTTTTCATGCTTGTGGATCAATTAACCAAGTTAAGACAAACTAACTTCATGCCAGCCAAGAGTCATATCCATCATTTTTGGAGATAGTAGATCTCCACTGCCTGTGGCCTCTATTATCGTCACCACAGAAAATCTCCCATCAGCACAGTTACTGAGGAACTCTGCCTCCAAGACTAGACATATGGGAAGAAATCGCCTAATGGTTTTTTGTCTATGTTGAAATTAGAACCTTGAACTCCACTGATTTTCACCCACTTCATTGACAGTTATTTCACACCCTTGAGTGCTAGCGCAACCAGCTACTTTTGAGTCGGTACACATCCGACACGAGTACGCCAACCCATATTTTGCAGTGTCTTTTTATTGCATTTCCTTGTTAAATGGCTGATCCTAATTTACCTGCTCTCCCAAGTCAAGAAAAGAAAAAAAAGGTCAGTCCACCATGCAAAGCATATTATTCAAGCAAAGGAATGATGGCTTCCTTTGAGATCAGTTAAGCTAGAATGGCAGCATGCAGATAAAACAACACACAAGGGAGACTTCATCAGGAACCACATCTTTTTCTTCCGTGAGAAGTTCGAATGCCTCCATCCGTACCCATTTAAACATATCCAGCAGCAAAGAATTCCAACATACAGTATTAGCATGCTGGACACCTTTTCTGAATCAAAGATCCTTCCACATTTCGCAAACAATGTATATCATAAAGTATTAGTTGCTACCTTCAATCTCCAAGCATGAATATCATATTAAAGGTCCAATCAAACCACTGCCAATCTCTTCGTTATACACCTGAAATATGACATATTCCAGGATTCCCAGCAGGAAGAAGCTCAACAGCAGGTTGGCTCAATCACCTTTGCACAATATTGCTTATTAACTGAGGACAATGTACATGGTAATGCCCCATTGAGGGACATGAAGTGTAAAGAGAATGAAAAACATATTACAGTTTTTCACGCAAGAATTGGAATTATGATTTTGATAGCATGTGAGCCTTGGCATCCGGGGTTCCATTCAGCGCACTGCTTGCAGCATTTAGCGAGCAAAATGATGTGACGTCCAGACTCTTGACAATTTGAAGCTAACACACTTATGGAGCATGATAACAACCTCCATGGAAGGATATCTGCTGCATAAGATTTTAATCAACTCCATGAAACAGGATCAATAGAAGTATGGGCACAAACTAAGGAATATTCAGACTTCTCTCCGAATAACTCCAGCCTGAAATTGCATGGTCATAGTCAGACAGCAAAGTTGACAATGTTGTTCTTGCTTCATGTCTCCAGAGAGAGTTTGCGAGGGCATAACAACAGAATCATATTTATTAGCAGAGAGTGCTCATGCTTATGGCACACTACTTAAACTATGCTATCCATATCTCAAGAATCAAAGGCTTCAGAAGCCATTTTGTTTCTAAGATAGTATCTTCAATTGCTGGATGTCATCGTAAACGGTTCTCGAAATCAGACCTCTTTGCACCACGTTACCCCAAAACATATCTAAAAGGCTATTCTCATCAGAGTAAGAAGCATTAAAACCTTTGTACATTTTGAGAGTTATCATTAGCCTTCTTTTGTACATGTCGTCTAACAAATATGATGCAGCATCAACCTTCCCTACCTTAAAGTAAGCATATGCAAGAGTAGCATATATCAGACTATCTCCAAGCACTCCCTTTGATTGCATGATGTGGAAAACTTTTTCAGCACCATCAATTTTACCTTTCTTGCACAACCTCCTTATTATTGCCCTATAGAAGGAAACATCAACAAGATAACCTCTTCTTGTAAACTCATCTAGCAATGAGATAACTGCCCCCTCATTAATCAGGTGGCAGTAAGCATCCACAAGCCACGAATACGAGCAGTAACTGGGAGAAAGTCCAATCCTGACCATGTCAAATAGAACTTCTTTGGCCCCATCTGTATCCTTTACTTTACAAAATCCATGAATCATAGCATTGTAAGTGAAGCGGTCAGGTTTTAGTCCACCTTCCAACATCTTATTTTTCACTTTAAGAGCAGATTTCATATCCCCGATCTTGCAGTAACCATTAATCAGAGTGTTGCATGTCACATTATCAGGTACAACTCTCTTCTCATTCATCTCATTTAATAGTATATTTGCATCCTTCATCTGGCCTTGTTCACACAATTTCCGAAGAATTGAGTTGTAAGTGACAACCCCTGGATACAAGCCCTTTGCCTCCATTGCATCTCTCAGTTTTAAAGCTTCAGTAACGCTGTTGGCTCTACAATATCCATCTATCAATGTAGTGTACGTAACCAGGTTAGCGATAGCATCTTTAATTTCCTTGAAAAGCCTCATAGCCTCCCTCATTCTCCCTTCCCTACAGTAACTGTAAATTAATGAATTATAGGTTACAATATCAGGGCGTACTCCTGTTCTTTCCATCCTATCCTGCACGCAGAAAGCTTCATAATGCATGCCTTTCTTGCAGTACAATGATATCAACGTGTTATAAGTGTAAAGGTCAGGGAATATAGCCTTAAATTCCATTTCTCTCAATAAATCTTCAGCCCGCTCTACATCACCAGACTTACAACAAGCATGCATAAGCACGTTATAGATGTATATATTTGGAACCACCCCCATTTTTTGCATCTTTTTGTAAATTTTCCACAAAGTATCAGTCAACCCATCCTTGACCAATGAATTCAGAAGGCTAGTGCAAGCATGCATATGGGGCATAAGCTTACAAACCCTCATATGCTCAAAAACCTGAATTGCATCATGGGGTAGCTTTGAGTTAGCATAGTATATTACCAACCAACTTAAAAGATGTGAGTTCACATCACTATTCAGATTGGAGCTCACAAGCGCATTCAAAACTGTCGGTGATGATAGAAAGTGTTTGATCGCCACCTTTTGAAGCATCTCTTGTGCAGTTTTGAAGTGCTTTTGTTTGGTGAGTATGTAAGTCATAGTCCAAGAAGATTGCAATGAATGCTTGTAATTGGGAACTGATTCAGCCCACTTAAAGAATGACCATGAGAGGGAGAAATAAGATTGCGATAAATCAAGAAGGGCTTGACTAACAGTGGTGGAAGTCACACATGAACCGATCTTAGGCTTCAAAAGGTTGTCCCAGTGTCCCTTGAGGATAACTGCAGCAACAGCTTTGACCATTTCATTGTCAACATTTGTGCGAACCAGGTAGGCCATGGAAAAGAAAGATAAGGAATCCACCCCACACCTCACTGGTTTCCAATATTTTCTTGCAACTTTTGCTCAAATAGTTATGCAATTTAAAGAGATGGGAAAAATTATTGAGAACCGGTCCTCGGCTTTGGTGTCTATCATCAGTCATCAAACTCATCAATGCAGGCTGCAAAAGTAACATAAAGAGCAAAGAGAGGATGATTTCAGAGTAAGAACTCAGGTATAATAGAAAATATTTACTACTAACTACCAGAAAAAAAATACATAACAATTATAATGAATTCAGTCCCTGCATCTACAAGGACAAAGATCTAAGCAAACCTATAACAACACGACCTATGCTATAAGTATTGAGGTGATCATATAGCTCCTAGCACCTATCGCTGTCTCTATAATGATTGGTAAGCTTCCATGGCAACAGGCTATTGTGGATTGGTTTGTGCTCTGATGGTAGATATCCAGCCAGCATTTGGCTCACATGCCGATCCTTCAGACAGAAAAACAAATGCCTTCCCTAATGCAATAACATATGTGTATGTATCTTTGTCTTCTTTTGTCCTTTTGTCAATTTTATTATCCTAAAGTAAATGGATGTAGAGGTCCTTCAACAATTAAATGTATCCCTTATGGTAGTTCCTACACTACAATTGCTAACTATTAACTTCTAGAAGCTCCATTCATCTTGAGCCTTAATCCTTTTTGCTTCTATCTATTGAGGGGAAACATTCTGCTAGCTATTCTGGACCACTTTCCACAAAATGATAGATAGGACATCTTAAATGTGTCTAGTAAGATTAAGGGACTTATGTCAATTTACCTCCCAGCAATTGCGAAATATAAAGAATATAAAAACAGAAAAAGAACACTCAGTTTTGTTCCACAGAGACATGACCAAATTGTTTCACCTCAGCCACCTCCCATAACCCCCACTTCAATTGGTATGCCCTTCTCCTGCCTCATGGCCCATCATGTACTTCTCAATCCTAGCAACATCATCACAAGTATCTCCTATGCCTCAAGCCTGTTCTGCCTACTTGACCACCCAAACCTAGAAACCCCACTACTCTCACAACCCCAAATTCCCACTAAAAACCTCGAATCATACCCTAGCCCGCTACCTATCATTATTTTGGATCTCCAATAATTCAAAGTTACAATCAAAAATAAGAGCAAAGGATATCGAGACAGGAAATAAATCAGACAGTTCTCTAAAGTTTAGCTAAATCCTTTTTTTATGTGCTTAAGCTTAAAACATCCTTTTCTTCAACATCATAGGTGACCCTCCTATCAAACATCCCCTTATAAACTTCAGCCAATTCTTGCTTATCAGTTTCAGCCAATGAAACAGATATCAAAATCAGGCAGCACAAATTATCTGAATTTAACATGTCATCAGAAAATAAAAGGAGCAAGTCTTGCATCAATCACGAAAACAGGAACCATGACTTATCACCTATAAACTACTTTAATATTAAAGAAAATCTAAACAAATATAGGGTGTGTTCGGTATGGAGGAAAATATTTTTCAGAAAATGTTTCCCAATTTTCTCATATTCGGTTGGTCAAAATGTTCTGGAAAACATTTTCTCTAGGAAAACAAGTTCCTTAAAAATGAGAAAAATGACCTACCCTAATGGAAGTAGGGAAAACAAGTTCCATAAGTAACATTCCAAATTCATTGTCTCCTCCCCACCCAACCAACCCCCACCCCCAATGGCAGAGCCAGGAATTTGGCGAAGGATGTGCAAATTTTCTTCTCAATTGTGTTAAGAATGTGCAAAATTAAATATATACTCATAACAGCTAACATTTAACCTATATACACCACGTAATATTCCGGCTAAGGGTGTGCCTCGGACCTTCCGCCACCCCCAAACCCCAGTCCCCACCCCATCTCACCCCTATAGTGTTTCACTAAATTACATATAAATGTTTCTTGGGATAATATTTTCTTAACTTACTTACCGAACACAAGAAAATATACATTTTCTAGGAAAACATTTCCCTTCGTACTGAACACACCCATAGAATCTAGGAATATATCGTCTGGAATCCCAGCTTTAGCAGCCAAATAATGTACATAAGTCCCTTCCTGAAGAGACACTGCAGCGTAGTTACAAGTTACAGTGACACTTTAGTGTATCAAGCAATCTATTTACTTATTTTTTGATAGAGACACTACTAGAAAATCACTATTTTTCCACTGAAAATTGTTCACGGCTATTTCCACAGATTTTTTGGTTGAATCAGTGATAAAAGAAAAAATAGTAGTAGTTTCACACGGAAAAATTAGGACCTTTTCCAACGTTTCAATGGAACCTATTTCGGTTTCCCAGTTAGTTCGGTGGGAATGAGGTGGAAAAATAATGTTTTAAAACACGAATTTCCCACTGATTGTCGGTGGAAAAGTCTCTATTTCTAGTAGTGAGAGTATCAAGCAATCTTCTATTTTCAATATTAAATGCATCTTAAAGATCACAAAAAGTTGAAACATGAGATTTTATGTATAAAACTGAGGACTAGGGGGTTTACACCGAAAGAACACTGTAATCCAATTTCAAGAATCAGGATTTTACCATTAATGTTAATTATGGAACGTAAAAAGGTTTTTTTTTTTTTTTTTCTCTTGAGAGAACTAATAAAGCAGAAATTATAGAGAGCGAAGAAAGAGTACCTGCAGCTATTTGCCGGTGAAGAGAAAGGGTGATGACCTTAAGCCCGTTTGGATTGGCTTATAAGTTGGCTTATAAGCTCTTTTCAGCTTTTTTGAGTGTTTGGCTGGCCAGCTTAAAGTCATTTTATGTTTAAAATAAGCTCAAAAAAATAATTGGACCCATTTGACTTAGTTTATCTAAAGCAGCTTATAAGCTAAAACAGCTTATAAGCCAAAAAAAATAAGTTAGACTACCCCAACTTATTTTTTTCAGCTTATAAGCTGCAAACAGCTTTAAGCTGCAAACAGCTTTAAGCTGTAAGCCAATCCAAACGGGCTCCTTGTTTGTTTGTTTGTTTTCTGGTCAGTTTGATAAAACTTAAAAGGAGTTCACTTGTTTAGTGAAATATTTAAGTTTTTTTTTTTTCTCTCTCTTTTTTTTCCCCTCAAATATTTAAGTATGTTGTTTAGGGCGTTTGGACATACAATTTTTTTTTTTTTTTGCTTTTCTTTCTAATTTATTTTTTAAAAAGAATTACTTTGGTTATAAATTTATAGTTAATTTTTCATTTTAACCTGAAGTTTGAGTCATGTTGAGTATATTAGCCATCTTCTATCCTGCTTTTTCTCATTTGCGAATTTTTGAATAAATGTGTATTAGAAAATGTCTAGAATCTGCATCCTTTGGAAATTTTATATCAATATTTTAATTGATTCCTTTTCTGTAATAGATCTCTTAACTTTGTATTTATACTAGTCCATGGACTAAGATTTCATTTAAAAGATGTTGATCCATGAGAGTCTAAGAGCAAGGAGAAAAGCAATATTAAATTGCACTAATGATAAGAATAATATTTTTATATAGTAAATAGTACATATTTGTTGGATTTTGCATCTGCTACATATTTCTAGAATAATTAGTTGTTTAGTTGTAGAAGAAGTTAAATATTTAATTTAGTATAATATTCAGTATTTTAGTTTTAGTAATAGTTTAATACTTTTGTTGTATGAGGAGTCTTTTTTTTTTTTTTTAAAACCACGAAACAAAATTTGGCAGTGCTTTATTAAAATAGAAAGTTTTCTGTACAAGCAAGAAAAGAAAAGAAAATAAGCAAAATTCAGAAAAACAGTATTAAAACTATGAACTACATCAAAAGAATGTATAGAAGCTTGTCTACTGCAGATCTTGTGGCCTTGACTACAAGCAAGAAAAGAAAAGAAAATAAGCAAAATTCAGAAAAACAGTATTAAAACTGTGAACTACATCAAAAGAATGTATAGAAGCTTGTCTACTGCAGATCTTGTGGCCACTTGATACCATCTCAAACACCTACAAGCTCTCACCAGTTGCTATGGTTCAAAAGTCGAATAAAGATTCAGGCTTCCAGGATGGAGTAGGATAAGCATCATTTCTTCATATCCAGCTGTTATCTCCTTGACAGTATTTTGCATTTTGTTTGCCAGTGTCTCTAGTTTTCTTAAATGAACAGGTCTTTAGAAGTATTACAAAAGAATGAGCATGTACACATGCTAATACCACCCTTGTAATCCTGCCAAAAATATTTTCATTCAAGTAAATGTTGCCACTCTATTTATGTATTTATATGAGACAATTTTTATTCATATTTCTACCTGCCGTTTGCATCTTTCTCCAAAAAATCATAACAGTTGTATCAGCGCCTTCAATGATCTTAATGGGTCTGAGCATTCATTGAAGAAGAAATATGTTCGACCACTTTTAGCCCATACCTGTTTTCAACCCATTTTAACCCGATGCTTATTTTTAACGCTGAGGGCTATTTTCAACTCATTTTAACCCGTGCTTATTTTAACGCTCAGGGCTATTTTCAACTCATTTTAACCCGTGCTTATTTTTAACGCTCAGGGCTATTTTCAACCAATACAAATTTTAAGCCCTAATACTCTTAACCTTATTTTTTCAACCATGACAAGCAATAGTCACTCTTTGAATATCTCACAAACTTTCACTAGTGAAAACTATCATATTTGGTCAACGAAGATGAAATTAATCAATTTTAAAATATGTAAGAATAATTCTCTTCCGCTTGAAAATAAAAGTTACACAATTACTTTCAATCGACGAAATAGAAAAATTGTCACCGAGAAATACTTGAAGCATGTGATGAAAAAATGCAAGAAGATTGAGTTCAAGAAGAAGACAGGCTCATGTTATCGATGTGTGCAAGTTCAAAAATACTCAAAAAAGAAATCCACAAGCATAAATTGCTAGAGTCGAAATTAAGGAGGAACAACTTTTCTAGATTGCAACAACAGAAGCAAGGAGGAATGTTGGATTTTGCATCTGTTACTGCTACAAGTTTCTAGAATAATTGATTGTTTAGTTATAGAAAAAGTCTAATATTTAATTTGGTACTCCCTTTGTTTCAATCTATGTGAACCTATTTCTTTTTTAGTCTATGCCAAAATAAATGACCTCTTTCCTAATTTGAAAACAAATTCACTTTATGAAATGATTTACAGCCACACAAATATTCAAGACTTATTTTGAACCATAAGTTTCAAAAGTCTTCACTCTTTCTTAAATGTTGTGCCCAGTCAAATGAGTTCACATAAATTGAAATGGAGAGAGTATAATATTCAGTATTTTAGTTTTAGTAATAATCTAATACTTTTGTTGTAGAAAGAGTCTACTACTCTATTTAAGTACATGTATAAAGGCTTATGATATTAAAATCTATATGCGACAATTTTTATTCAAATTTCTACCTTGTTGTTTGCATCTTTCTCCAAAAAAATCATAACATTATTGCCTTTAACGGAAAAAAAATCTCTATCCAGTTAACGGATTGAACCATTAATGAAAGTTATCACGCCTTTTTTTGTGCCAACAAACTCGTAAAAATATAGTAAAAAATGGGCCCAAAAAGTAGTACTCTTCTTAAAAAAGAATATTCAAACTTGGAAATAATTAATACATAATAAATCTATACATTAAAAAAAGCAGAGCCCCCAAATTATGGGGCCTAAGGCAACGGCCTTATGTCTAAGGCACAAGATGCCCCTGCTTATTTGATATTATGGTATAATTGGAAATAATTGTTAATTTATTGGAGCTAAAATAAGTGCTAAGAGAAAGTATTTTCTATCAAATTTGAATACTTTTCACGTCAATTGGTATCAGAGCTTGAAAAAAACTTATTATTCCTGCAACTTTTAATCCCTAGTTTCCTCATATTTTGAGAAATTTTAAAACAATTCTACAGTGGGTTTTGAACTTAACTAGTTGAATCTGAAGATAGTCGATTGGGGCTGATTCAAAGTGATTCTTAGTGCTTTAACATCTTGTTCTCACTTTGTTTCCGCATTCGTTTGTTTTTCCTTTGATGATGACAAAAGTATGCCAAGGCAGATGAATACTTTATGTAACCTTAGTATGGTTAAATCAAGATGCTTCTTAACATTCTTGAGGAGTCTGTATGATTTCTCTGCAGCTTCTTTAGAAGTCTTCAACTCACATCAATTTTATCTTAATTCCTCTAATGTGAGGCTAACAATAGGAACTCTCATATAGCTTTAACTCATCTGTAGTAAGCTTGCATTAGATATCTTGTAGGAAGGATGCCCTCAAGTCTTTGGTTCAACAGTAAGAGCATCAACACGTGATGTGTGCGCTAGGTGCACGTGACGAGTCAAATACTGTCATGAACAAAAGCCCAACATTTAAGTGGAGAGGGGTAGAGGGGGCACCAGGGGTGGAACAAGAGACTGATGTGCCAGTTCAGTAACTTAAAAGGACCAGAATCTAAAATCCATAAACTTTAAATCTTAGACTCTTCCAGGAAAACGGCCATTGTTGACCAAGTTTCAAACTGTATAACTGGCCCTTTGGAATTTCTCTGTTATCCCCAAATAAAAAAATGATTTTGAAAGGAGGCAGATGGGTTGAAAGGGGTACACGCTGAATAAATATATGAATCAGCAAAATTAGCAATGCAGACACTCTTATTATTACCAAAATTGTCTGCTGTACAAAAGGCTTGCACCAGTCATGACTAAGTAAATTTTCACTTGAGGCAGACAACAATATGACAAAACTGATAAGAGAAAGAGACATTTGCCTTACTTTCAGAACCTTTCATTTGCCTGTCTAGATTTAGGGCTATGCAAAGGGTAAACAGCTTTACTATTTTGCCTCACCAGTAATGGTGATGAATTCCCAACATCTCTAAATGGTGGCCTTTTTGGTACTCCTAGGTCTTTGCTGCTGTATGAATGTTCTTTTCTTCTCCCAACAGGAGAATGTTCTGGCTTACAACTCTTGTCATTGGCTCCGCGATGTTCCTTCCAGCGATGCATAAACATACGGTTTTCATTCTCTATTTGTTTCCCTAGAGAATCAGGTGGCAAATCTTTCCTTGAGATTGTTTCAACAGCTCTTTGTTTTTGCAACTTCTGATTGGCATTTTCTTCTTTCAACCGACAAACCAACACGCGTTTTTCCTTCTCGATTTGTTTGGCTAATGACATCATAGGCGAATTCGGGGTAGACGTTACCTCCCTCGGATCATGTCCCATAGCTTTCTTTGTCCTTGATTTTTCTAGCTCCTCTTTTGCTGCAGATAATTCACACTGCATATCCTTGGCCTTGGTTTCAAATGCTTGTGCTTTGTCTTTCCATTCTTCCACCTATAAAAGCCAAGTAAATGAGATACTTATCAAGAAATAATATATACTGAAACGTTTCAAATCCAAACTTCTTTCTTCAACATGTCACTGGAAAAAACCAAGAACAGATTAATTCTTACAGAGGACTGTAAAGATTGGATTTCGTGAGCAAAATCTAGGGCTCGATTTTCCCAGAAATCGCGAGAAGCCTGCAGTTCTTCCATCTCACCTCTGACTTGCTGCAGCATTTCCTGCATTTGTGACCATTGCTCAGTTTCAGCTCTCACTTGTTCAACGATCCTTCGTATTATAGTCTTGCAACGTCCTGAGCATTTGTTCTCCTCGATTGCCATCATGTCCTGTTTTGTATGAAAGAAGGGTGCAAAAACTGTCTCTTCAGTTCAAAACTAGCAATAAAACTCCGTAATATGATGAAGGCAAGTACCATGTTGGAAATGCATCGATGCATGACTCTTAAGATGTTATACAATATACTGTTTCGTTAGGATAAATTTCACGAATGATCATCGAACTAAAGGTCTATTGCAACAAAGTCATAAAACTAAATGAAATTACGATAAAACACGTTAACTATCCCTACGTTCAGCATATAATGAAAATCGCTAGAGATATCCACGCGCCTGAAAATACAAGTTACCACATAAGATAAAATTGCCAAATAAGAACTGCCACATCATAAAATGTATTGTCCAGTACCTACAACTAAAATTAGCCAAAAAGAACATTTCCAGGCCCCCTCTACAATTACAGGACTTTAGCAAAATATGCAACAAAAAAGTAGGAACAATATCAGAAATTGCTAAGCATTGCAGGAGTATATGGCAATTAATATAGTATTTTGATAACGTGGCAGTCCTTATTTGGTGATATCTTATGTTGATATGGCAATTTGTCCACCATTTACTTTCGAATTTATAACTCTAGGATTCAAGCAGTAGCTAATTCTTTACTACAGTACAGCAAAGAAAATAATGTAAAAGAAGCTCACTAGCTATTACAAAATTATTACAAGTGCTGTACACATCATTTTAAATTAATATTTAGGTACAGACAGAGAAGTACAATTATTATACAAATAGAAAACATTTTAACATTCTGACTTTACCTGAGATGGTTGTCTAGTAAAGAAAGTTGATGAAGGGTCTGTAAAAGAGTCAATTCTCTTGGAAGTTGAAGCAGAACTGGCAACAGAACTGTTAGCTGTGCTAGCAAGTATTGCCCCATATTCTTCCTCCATTCTATCTAGCATACCCTTTGACAGTCCTTCCATTTTTACCCTCACCAACTCCACCTGCAAAAACATTTTCAAATATTTCATTTTCCCAAAAAACAAAGCTAAAAAAATTAGATCAAAATCACTTCAACAAGATGACCTACATCAACAACAGACTGTTTACAGCTATCCTTATTTGATAACTTAAAAAATGCAGTAAATAACATGTTATAACTGATTAAAATATATCATCAAGTAAAAATTTCAATATCATCCATCGGTGCGTATAAGCTAAATTCATTAAAAAAAGTACCACCCCTGTTGTCTTTTTTCAATTTTTTTTATCAATGTACTATCTTACTCCATTATTTTAATGGTCCACGAGGAGTTACCAGTTACCCTTAGTCCAAGGTGAAATTTTCAAATGATAGCAGGTTCTCAAATAGTTCTCCATCATAAGGAGCTAATGCACACAACATTAAAAAGTAAAACCAATTAGCATCTTATCTTTTTCTTAAACAAAAAGTCTATGAGGCTATTAAATGATATACTAGTAATTACTTAGTTGATAAACATGCATAAATGGCTTACTTTATAGCCTCTTTTAAGTTAAATACATAAATCAAGAATACACCTTTTTCTCTTTTTTGCAACTACATAAAAGATAAAAGGTCAAAACTTACATCAGTAGAAGTATTCTTGCTTTCTTTGTCAGTTTCATTGCTTGAGTGGGCCAGTTGTTGTAATTCCTTGAGAGCTTTTTCATCAGTTAAACCTCCAAGCTTCTCTAGCCTTTTCTGTAAATGGCATGCTTTTTTATCAAAATTACTACAATGTCTCACTTCAACATCTTTATTATTTTTACAAATCTTCTTTAACTCCTCAAGTTTTTCTGCCAAATCTTCAATCTCTTCTTCTAATACTGCATTCACACTCTTCCCTTCAAAAATCTTCTTTTTCCCCTGCAAATCAAGTAAGAAAAGTTAAACTTAGATTTTTACTTTGGCTTTTTCTATAAGATAATATACAACAACAACAACAACAACAACCCAGTGAAATCCCACATCGTAGGGTCTGGGGAGGGTAGAGTGTACGCAGACCTGACTCCTACCAAGGTAGGACGGCTGTTTCCGAAAGACCCCCGGCTCAATAAAAGCATAAAACGAAGTCAGATACTGTTAGATAAGGTTAAGAGATTCGGATTCGGATAAGAGATTTAAAGCGATATGGAAATGAAATAATGCAAGCGACACAGATAATACACGATAATCAGAGCACAGAAAATAACCGATAATAGCAGAAATCAGAGCAGATGACACAGGATAACCAAAGCACAGGAAATAACACATAATAACAGATAATAGCAGAAATCGGAGTACAAGAAATTATATTGCAATAATGCGACTACTACTAAGAACGGATAACGAGACTATCTACTAGCCTTCTACCCTAATTTGGGTCCTCCAAACCCTCCTATCTAAGGTCATGTCCTCGGTAAGAAAGAAAAATTGACATTGAACTTCCTCAAAAATAAGAAAAAATTACAAGAAGAATCCAGGACTGTTAAAATGTCACTTTGGACATTTACTCTATGTAATGAAGTAGACCATTTTGAAAACAGTAACCCCATTGCTAACCCTCTTCCATTTAAAAATTGTACTATTTTCCAAATTAAAAAATGAAAAGCAAAGAATATTAAAGAAAATTATTTTCATAGTATGTATAAAGATAAAATTTGAACAGTGGTGCATTTCTTGGGCAGTGGGCTTGCATGAAAAATCTGAAAACCTGTTTTTTCTTTTCTTTCTACATATGACCAAACACAAACATGGATGACTATTCTATTTTACAGTTAAATCTATACATAATCGTTTGGCAGGCGGGATAAGGTGACACATCTCGTGATTAAGTTTGGAATTAAATTTATATTGTGTTTGGTTAATAGTATAAATTTATCTTAATCGTGGATATTATATCTTATCCCATCAAACTTGAAATTATTTTATCCCACTTTCAAATGAAATAACTTAGTCCAAGGATTATAGTCATAAAATTATGATTTCGGGATAATTTAATACGCGAATCAAATAGTATAAAATCATTATTAGAGTCATGTAAAAGATAATTACAGATAACTATTCATATAATAAGAGGAATTAGTTACCTTAAAGTATATTCAACTATTAAAATTTTCTCAAGAAACAAGGAGAAAGAAAAAAAAAAAAGAGGAAAGATACTAACAGAAATGAGAGTTTGAACAGCTGATCTAAGAGTCTTCTCCATCTGAAGTCTATTTCTTTCCAATTTCTTCAAAGCAAATTCTCTTTCCATTCTTAAGAAATTACACTCTGCCCTTAACATCTCTGCCTGAAACCTCCATTTCTCCTCCACAAGCTTCCCCCTGCCACCACAAAGCATAAACAATTTATGTCAAGAACTAGTTTTTTTATATTGAATTGAAACATCATTCTTCCTATTCCACTCTAAAGTTGAATCATATCACTGTAATATTCACAAGAGAGTAAAGGGTTTTCTTTAAAAAACAAATTTGCATTAATTCAAGCAAGATTTGTCAGCCCCATTTTCTAGGAAACTGTAAAAATGGTAACTTTATGTTACAATATTAAACTTGGTTCATAAAAGCTTTTAATTTTACAAACAATTTCTATGTCAAGAATCATTTTTTCACATTGAACCAAATCTGTACACTTGCTATTTTACTCTAAATTTTAATAATCTCATTGTAATATTCATAGGAGAGTAAAGGGTTTTCTTAAAACGCAAATTTGAGCTAATTCAAGCAAAGATTTGTCAGCCTCATTTTTTAGAAACTGTAAATATTGTAACTTTAACTATGAATCAAAACAGAAACTGTTTCTATTTCAAGAATCAATTTTTTCACATTGACATCATACTTCCTATTTTACTCTAGATTTGAATCAACCCCATTGTATTTTTTTTTTTTTTTTGTAGCATTTATACCACTTGACAGTATGTTTAGCGGCCTTGTTGAGGATTTGTAATATTCGCATTTGAGGGCTTAAAATTATCCCATTAAGGTTTAAATAAAAAAAAAAATACTAAATATATAACTTTATCATTCTTTTTTAAACTCACTAAAAAGGAAAGACTATCGCGCTTATATTGTACAAACCTCTCTTTTCCACCTCCCTCCATCGCCACATCATCACCTTCATGTTCTTGTTCTTCAACCCTTTCTCTCCTTTGAGCTGTATTCGAAGTCGAATTCGAAGAAGAAGAAGTATTTGAAGTATTAAGAAGAACAATAGGATTAATAACAGATGAAGAAGAGCTACCATGAAACACTCTTTCTTGATCAAATAAACTCTCTAACCTCCCTTTATAGTAATATTTCTCATGTAGCTCTAAAGGGTTACAAATATGTGAATAAATCTTATTCTTTTTCATACTACTATTTTTGGTATTTTTACGACGAGTTCTACGTGGGAAATGAAGTATTTTTGGACTTGGTGGTGGTGGTGGCGTTGGATGCCATTTTGGTTTTCTTGCTATTGTTGTTGTTGATGACATTATCTCTCTTCTATCGCTATTTCTCTCTGTATATTTATTGGTATATACCTGTGTTTATTTCTCTGGTTTTCTCTATGTCTAGTCAATGGTGGTGATATCAGTGTTGTGTTTTATGTTGTTTAGTGAAACAAGGAGTGTTTGCCTTTTTGCAGTGTATTTGTTTGGTGTAAGAAAATTTGAATTTAACGGTACAAGACTAAACACTAGAGCCTAGAGGAATTGTGGATATGTTTAACGTTTATATATATAGTGGGCGGGGTGATTGAAATGACAATATTGCCCTTATGTGACACACTTTTTGTTTTAAAGTGTATACAAAAAAAAGCTGTCTTTCTATAATTAAAAATAACTTATGTAACACTTAAATTATCGTTTTACCTTAATTAAATAATTTATAGTCACTCAAATGTCTAAAGTGTGTTAAAACCACAAGTTTCAAAAGTCTCCCTTTCTTTTTAAACTTTGTGCCTAGTCAAACGGCGCCACATAAATTGAAAAGAACAGATTATATAAATTATTTTTATATTGTCAGTGTAATTTAACGCGTTTAACATGTTACTTCACTTATTTTACATCTAATTAGTTCCATTTATTATGTGCAATTCTTGTAGTTATATATCTTTTAGATAATCTAGCAGTATAAAAGCTTTTTTACATCGGCAATGTATGAAGTTAAAAAGCTAAATTTAGCTTCTATACACCGTCAATATCAAAAAAATAAACACCATATCTTTTAGAGGAAATGAGATGTTTTGCTTTTTACAATTTGAATAGAAGAAAATAACATTTTTCAGATCTTTAATCTGTAAAAATGAAAATCTCTTATAAAAAGGTCATAAAACAAAAAAGATTTTGTAAGTGGCCTACAAATTCACTTTTCCCTTTACCTGTTATAACACATAACTTGCCATATTTTAAGTTACTAATCTCATTTATTATGACAGATTCTTATTGTTATTTTTAATTGATCTAATAATGTGAAGTTACCTTACATTGTCAATTTACAAAAAAATTAAACTCAAAATTTATATTGTTCACTTGCCACCTTCAAATTATAAATGGAAGAATAAGTATTTTTGAAATGGAAGTAAAAATTTATTTATGTTCCAATTGGTACCCATGCCTTTTGGGAATGTCAAGAATCTTGAAATTTTGTGAGTTAATGTACTTTTACTTTTAGTTACCCTCCACGGACTGTTTTTTTGCTATGACCAACCTGGCGTGCTTCTGATCTTGTGTGTCTATTGGTCCCCTCAACAATCTGTGTGGTTCTCAGTTCTCACTTATAATGAACTGTTTGGATAATGAAACTTAAATCTAATGATTAATAAAAGACAAAACATAAGTGAAGTTGCCAACATGCCATATACTCCACCTGTTTTAATGTATGTATTTTAGCACTTAAAAAAAAAATTAAGAAGTATGTTTTATTATATTTAGTAATAATTTAAGTATGTTTTATTAAATTTAGTAATAATTTTTTACAAATAATTAGGATTGTGGCGAGATGAATAAGATTTCTCCCCATTCAAGCCCTAAGTATGGGGAAAAGAATTGGTAGGGAGCACTTCCACTTTCATGTATTTTATACGGTGTGAATCTGAATTAACGATGCTGCAAAAGTCTTTTAGTACACATTACGAATCTTTAATTTAAATTGTAAAATTCAAAAATCTTATAATTTCTCAAATTTTGTGTTCAATGGAATTAAAACAGATAAAATGAAACGGACGAAATGATAAAATACACTCCCTTTGTCTGCTTTTACTCGTCCAACAACAACAACAACAACATACCTAATATGTAATCCCACAAAGTGGAGTCTCGAGAGGGTATAGTGTATGCAGGCTTTACCCCTATCTTGGAGGTACAGAGGTTGGTTCCGATAAACTACTTTTACTTGTTCACGATATTAAAAATAAATGCCCATTTTTACTTATTCAATTTTAAAAACTAAGAGCAATTTACCTTTATACCTATTTTTTTCTTTTTAGTAAAATTATTATTTTACTTATTGTTTCTTAAGGAATGTGTCAAATTAAATATGAACAAATAAACATGGACTAAGGGAGTGCTATTACAACGGATCTAAGCCCCCGTATGGCCATAAGAATTATTCACTTTATTCCGGAATCAGCGTTTGGCCATGAGAATTTCGAATACAACTTGAATACCAAAAACTCAAAAAAATTATTTTTTAAAAAAAATCACTTTTTTCACTTTTTTACAATTACATTTCACCAAAAACTACAAAACTATGGCCAAACACAACTCCAACTCCAAAATTCCAAAAAAAGTGTTTTTTTTTTTTTTGTATCTATGGACAAACGGGGCCTAAATCAATCATAATGTAGATCAAATCAATGTCTCAACTGTCACACCCCATTTTAACCGGATTAAAGCGGAGTACAACGTATTGGTGATTCCTGTTTATTTTGTTTTAAGGAGTCGCCACCTAATTAATTTAACGGTGAATTAGGACACCTAGAGGTTAACTAAGGCAAAGTTAAAACTAAACCTCAATTAATAATCTGTTTAACCAGTGTGATTCTAGGTAAGGGCTCTATATTATCCTAAAGGGAAGGGGTTAGGCATCCTTTAGAATCCGTTAACTTACGATTGTCCGACCAAACTTAGGTTAATTAATTGAAGTTAAAGATGTAAATGTTAATTTTAAGAAGTGGGTTTGTAATGTTGCTAATGTTTCAAAAGGAAAATATGAATTGCTTAAAATAAGACTTATACATATTGCTAATGCTTTAAATAAGAAGACTATTAAAAATAAGATTAATACTTTGTATAAAAGGAAATCTTAGAATGTTATTTGAAATAAAATTTATAATAGTTGCTAATAGTTTTAAAGGAAGTAGCATAATAAAAAATGAAGTTTACAAAATATGATAACTTACATATAAGTAGAAGAAGATGCGAATTTATGCAATGTTTTAATAAATATTTAAATGAACTAAGCAATGAGGTATTAATTGACTTTGAGTTTTAGAAGTGTGAATAAAAATACAAAATAGCTAATAGATTTTCTTTATCCATTTTTATTATCTTTATTAACTATGCTTAGTTAAAAATATGCCCGATTGACTCAAAACTCGAAGAGTTGTTTAAAATATGTTTGAATTTATGTTTGCATATTAAGGAGAAGTAAATATTACGGATACTATAAATAACTTTAATATAAAAAGAAGAAAACGGAATTTTATGGAATTAATTATTGATCTCCCTTTAAATTAACTACCCATTACTAAAACTAAATCCTACTAGTTGCTAAGGTTCAACTAATTTAAGAAAATAAAGCAAGATAAAGGGTTAGTTGCATAATACAAATTAAATGCACAAAGAATAAAGATAGGAAAGCCAATAAGCTAAATGAGCTCAGCCTATTTTCGGACTGCTGCTGTGTGGGCTTTGGCCCAGAAGATTTCATTTTTTGCTGTGGATGGATTGAATGACGAACGACTCGGGAGAAATTATGGCAGGGAAACGAGTCTCTCGGACTCGTACGCGAGGTTCATGCAAAGAAATGAAAGAAAGAGATTAGTATATGGTCAATGAGGTTAAGCACATAAAATTATAAATTCAAAACAAATCCTTCGATTATATATATATATACCATGTATATCCAAGTGTATTTCATGAACATACTTCACTATACATTTATATATAGATTTCAACTGAAATATACTTGCAACGAACGCACAAAATTTGAACAAAACCAAACTGAATATGATAACGTCACGTACAGGGGACTACTTTATGGGCAGGTTCACAATGCAAAAGGGAGAAGAAATTCTTGGGCATGTCATATGGTTCAAACAAAACGAACACACCAATCTACACATACTAACAACTTGCGGACTAAGCATGATCTGATGAACAGTTGTAAAATCTAAGAGAAACAGGAGGCGAAGATATTTCTTATTCCTGAATGAAACATATTCGAGTCATTATCAATCTTTCTTTCATTTAGAACTTCCAGAAAGAATCAGAAACCAAAAATCTGGAAATCCATTTACTTGCAAAGATATAGACAATTAACACATGACATGATGCTTTAAAGGAAGGTGAACCTTCGAAGATTGATTGTAGTACCTAGGATAGTACCTAGAATAGAACCAAAATTATTTCCAGATCTTAATTTAGCTTGCCAGAGTGGCATACAAGCGGAATAACTTCTGTATTTAAGTGAACATTTCCAAATTCAAGCTAAGTCAGCCCTTTCCAGATTTAGTCCAAGTGTGCAACCCCTTTTCAATGTAAAAGGCAATAGCAGCAATTCAACCAATAGAAAAAGGTTCCGAATGTTCATGAAATTTCAAATGTTAATCTTTCATTCTCAAGTTACCTTTTAAAAATAACAGTTCTATCACCTTATTCACAAAGCTATTCTCTTTTGGATATACAAAAATGTGGCACTGCTTCCAGTTCTCAGGCTAATTCAAAGAGAAGTAAACTAATAAAGGGAAAGAAAGCAAACAATGCCCCAGTCAAGAAATAAATCAGTTCAGCGATCGATTAGTTTGACGAGGAAACCAATTCCTTAAAGGCTTAAGCCTGATTCATATTACCAGTTTTCAGCAAACTTTATCTCAGCCCAAAAAGGAAAGCAACAAGGTTACGGAAAGCAATCTATTTAAGTTGGAAACAATACTCAAACAGACCTAAAAAAACAAAACTTATTGATTGAAACAGGACAAGACCAGGGATCAAGCTAACAACAAACATTCAGCCCTACCAATTTGAGTTACAGCAACAAGTCAAACTAGACCCTGGATAAAGCATATTGAAACCCTTTTAAAGAAAGCCAATTAAACTCTCATTCATTCAAAGAAAATAATATCTGGCCTTCAGGTTTGAGACGATGCCGAGGAATATCCATCCAAACAAATTTTTTATTGGCAGCTATCCAAGTAGTAGTTTACCATAATAACATGATTAGTTGGTTTAATAAAGAGCTTCCTTTAACTAGCAAGAATGAACCGATTCACACATATAGCAACAAATATGAAGCAGAAACTCAGATTAAACCAGACAGTACGACAAGGCTAAAGAAAATTCAAGCTAGTCTAAACTTATATCAAGAACACTAGCCATGATCCAACTAGATAGTATGCAAGTAAGCTACACAAATAAAATTAAACCAAAGATAAACAGACATAAACACTGGGGCATTAACATAAGCTAACTAGAAAAATCGAGATAGGAAACCAACATATTGGAATCTATAGAAAACTAACTGAAAAAATAATGAACAGAACTAAAAATAAAAAAAGGGAAGGAGGATTACGGACCTTCTTCGGGTGCAGCGAAATGGGATTCGAGCTTCCGATATACCTCGAAACACTTCGAAATTCAAACTCGCGTATGCTCAAATTCAAACGAACACTCGACAAGAACAGAACAAGATTTGATATTTTTTGTGACGATATCGAGAAAATTGAAAACTGATGTTTTAAAAAAAAGAACTGGAACAATCAAAGACTTGTATTTTAAAGGGAAATCTGGCGATTCAAAGACTTTGATTCTTGGTGGGTTTTCGCGATTTGAAAGCTTCAGTTCCTGGGGATTTCCTGAGTCAAAAAGACCTCCGTTTCTTGAGGGGGTTTTACTTTCAAAAATCTTATATTTTTTTGGGGTAACTTCCTGAACCAGAAAAAATCCTCCGTTTCTTGAGGGGGGGGGGGGGGGGGGGGGGGTTTCACCTTCCAAAAAATCCCCCGTTCAACTGATTTGGAGATGGATATTTATAAAGCGATTTAGGGTTTCTCGTGACGAAGAGAGAGAGGAGCGGGGACAAGCGAAGGTGGAGGGAACAGAAGCGTGGGGGAACAGCGGGAGTGGGGTGACAGACGCGTGGGGGGAGCGACAAGGTGAAGTGGGGCGGCAGAGGTATAGTGGAGGCGTGGGAGAGAAGGAGCGAAGGAGAGAAAAGAAGAGAGAGGATGGGGGATGCGGCGGAAAGAGAAAGAAAGATGAAGGGGATAAGGGAACCCTAATGGTTCATTTTGTGCAAGACTCGGGTCGGGTCAAGGAGTTAATGGACTAGATATAGTGGATTGGTTGGGTAATTATTTGGGCTGAGTTTGTTTTTAAAATGCTAGGCTGGGCAAAATTAAAAGAATGGGCTGGTCCAAAAATGTTGGTTAATTATTTGGGCTGGGGTGAATTAAGTTGGGCTGGTAACTAAAAATGATGCCAGGGAAATTAAAATGTGGACTGGTTTTGTGCATTGGTCCGAAAATAGTATGAGTTGATTGGGCTACTACATTTAAATAAAAGACCTATTTAAATAACTTGTGTTAAAATATTACTTCATATAAAATATGCAATTATTAGTGCTCAGATAAAAATGGCGTTGTAATAGCCGTGCAATAATATTTCGAAAATCCACAGTAAATAAACACTATTATCTAATTATGCAAAGATAAATGCGATGCGCGTGCGTAAGCTGGCAAAAAATGCCGAAATGATAGAATTGTGAATTATAATAATAATAATAATAATAATAATAATAATAATAATAATAATAATAATAATAATGATGATGATGATGGCTAGTAACTGTAATAGAATAATGAAACGCCGGTATTGATAAGAGACTAGTAATTATAGTAAAATATAATATATATATATATTTTTTTTATTTTTCCAAAAATATTAGAAGCGAAAACAGATATTTCGAAGGAGAGGCGGGACAAAATTGGGTGTCAACATCATCACCACTAATAACATCTATCTTTAATTAAAAACCCCCACTATCATTTTTCCCTTTTGTCGATTGCTTGAACCTAAGTTCAAACAATAACGTTAACAATCTATTTGCAGTAGTAATAATTGGATTGTCAAAACTTTATCATAATATATAATATAATATATATATATATATATATATATATATATATATATATATATATATAGGGGCGCATGATTGAAACTATAGACTCAAACTACGCTATATAAATTTGGGCAAATAAACTGAGAATTAATCACTGAAATGAGCGGGGTTTACTCAGAGTACACCCAAAGAGTAGCTGTTGCGGGTTCCCTACTTTACATAAAAAAACAAAAAAAAACAAAAAAAAAAAACTTAAATCAATCTTTTTTTTCCTTTAATTTTTTTGTGTTGTGGACTAAAATTTACTTTTTCCCATTGAATAAATAATTGACCTCTTGCCTAACCCTAATTTGATCAATGATTGAGCTAGACGGGTGCAAGGGGATTTATATGAGCCTCCTTTATCAAAAAATTAAGTTGTATATAAAATGTTGAAATTATTT
Source organism: Lycium barbarum (assembly GCF_019175385.1). NCBI lineage: Eukaryota > Viridiplantae > Streptophyta > Magnoliopsida > Solanales > Solanaceae > Lycium > Lycium barbarum. The sequence goes on from NC_083342.1 coordinate 21,505,320, forward strand.
TGGTCTGCATATAATAGACTTTGAATTCTTTTGACTTATTCGTGTGTTTATTTTTTTATTTTTTAAATTTTCTTAATGAAAATTCTGGCTCCTTCGCCAAGTTCTTCAATAACTGGCTTATGGAAGGTTCTTTTTGTATAAATAAATCAAAGTTGCAATTAGCAGATCTTCACCGCAGTTGACATATCAAAAGAGAGGTTCTTTTCCAATAAAAAATTTAAATATTAAAAAAAGGAAAAGAAAAGAAGACATTGATGCCTCACGAAGGAAATTAAATACAAGTAGTCCATTAAAAAAAGGAGCCAAAGTCCAAGAAAAAGCAGAACAAAATCACACGTTTCAAGATGTTATGTCCCTTTTAGTCTCTTAATTTCTTCGCTCCCTGTGTTTCTAAGCGTGACTTTAATTATTTAATACTATAGTTTCATTTTGCTTTATATTTAATGAGACTAGGATCTTTCAAGAATTTTTTAAAAAAACTTAAATAAATGTGGTCCGTGCCGTTTAAGTTGTGTATATATGTTATGGTAGTCAATGGGTAAATTAAATGCTTTAGATCATTGTTTCTCGAATTTTTCTTCTCAAGAATTTACTCCCTCTGTTGCAGATATTTATCGTCTTTACTAAAAATACTTGTCTTAAGATATTTATCTTTTTATTCACCCAAGATAAAATTAAATAGTTTTTTCCATTTTACCGTTATATTAATTACATTAATGAGCTTATTTTGTGAATTTACATATCAACGTTTAAAATGTTTCATCATTAATGGAGTAAATATTTATTGAGAAGAAAGAACACAATGAAATATGTTGAGTAAAATAGTCAAAACCCTTATAAATGTTTTCTTAATGAACGTGTAAATGAAAAATGCTACAAATATTTTGAGACGGAGGGAACATAATCCATTGCAGAAAAGAGTCAAAAATATGTTTGACATATGAAAAATTACTTCAAATTACTCTTTTCACCTATTGATCTAATAATGCCTTCGTTCCACCTATTGACCTAAAAATATCTCCAACTTTGTTTTTGGTCCATGAATACCCTTCAAACTAACATGTTATATCTGATGACTTTGCAATTTAAAATAGTCACGTATTCTAATTTGCCACACATATTACTTAATTTAAAATTAAATTCACTCATTTTTTTATCCCAAACCCACCCCTAATAATCCTACACACGCTTCTTTCACAATTAAAAACTATGATCAGTGTGGAGCATGTACGCTGACACTCACAGTACTAGTTAAAATTCGTTTTGTTTTGATTCTTCTGCTATGAAATTGATGTATAGTGTAGCAGTCATAAAACTTGAGAACAAATGGGATTGTGGGTTTTAATTGTGAAAGAAACGGGTCAGGATTATTATGGGCCGGTTGAGTTAAAGAAAAGGGTGGGTTTAATTTATAAATTAAGTAATATATGGGACAAATTAGAACATGCAACGTGGCTATTTTAAATTGCAAAAAGCTATCAGGTTCGTCTGAGGGGTATTCTTGAGCAAAAAAATAATTGTTGGGAGTATATTTAGACCAAAAAAATTGGAGAAGGGTACTTGTGAGCCATTTTTTATACGTTAGAGATATCTTTGGCTCTTTCCGTCATTGGAATAATGGATAAATATGACCACAAATTTTTCAAATTTAACTTATATCTGTTGTTAGTGAATAAACTTTTTACACTATCAATGCAATTTAATTAACATATTAAAGTAGGTTACTTATTTTATTTTTGATGTCATTAGTTTAATTTATTATGGATGTTATACTTTAAACGGAAAAGAGCCAAAATTACTCCTGAACTTTAGAAAATAGTTCATTCATACCCTTCGTTATACTTTAGGGCCAATTATACCCTTACTATTATACTATAGGGTCAATTATATCCTTATGTCCAATGGCTGCCACGTGGCATCATCCCAGCCCTTCAAAATTATTTTACCCTCAAATAATTTTTTACCCACTAAAATAACCCAACCCGACCAGATTTTTTTTTCCATCCAAACTATACGAAATTTTATTTTTTTTGCTGCAAAAATTATCCGTATTAGTTTTGCTGAAAAAAAAATCTGGTCGGGTTGGGTTATTTTAGTGGGTAAAATAATTTTAAAGGGCTGGGATGATGTCACGTGGCAGCCGTTAGACATAAGGGTATAATTGACCCCATAGTATAACTGTAAGGGTATAATTGGCCCTAAAGTATAACGAAGGGTATGGATGAACTATTTTTCAAAATTCAAGGGTAATTTTGACCCTTTTCCGTACTTTAAATGATCAATAGCGCAAACAACTTTTATGTTATCAGCATACAAAAGTTGAACTCTTTTGCTCAATTACCTGTGAACCATATATTGTTATAATTTGTGACATACACCGAGCTAGTTCTTTCAGATTATTTATATATCCATAGTAATTTAAGTGTTGCAATAACACATATGTTAAATAAAATTTCCATAAAATAGGTAAAAGCTTATTCGTACAGAATGTTTACACCAAAGTCAATAAATGTAAGACATGTCTTGCATATACACTTCTCAAATAGTGAAACGAAATGCATTTCCACTTTGATTTGTTGATTCTTATTTACTCCCTCCGTTCCATAATAAGTGTCACCTTAGCCATATTTTTTTGTCCCATAATAAGTGTCACTTTAGGATACCAATGCATATATTGACTAGTTTTCTCCATCTTAGCCTTGGACAAAAAATGACAAGTTTCTTTATTCAAGGCCAAAAGTTGGATTCACAATGTCAAATTTTGGGTTCACGTGAAAATGAAAGTTTTGGCCTATGGAAGATAGGATTAGTAAGAGACAAAAAAAGTAGTAGTACTCTAAATGATGATAGTTGGGTTTCCAATGTCAAAAGATGAACTACTTGCTCTAATTATCAAAAGGAAAAAACATTTTTTTTTACATAAGGGTAATTTGATAAACTTCACACTTCATCATTAGTTTCTTAATATGCGTGTTTTTGACTAATGTGACACTTATTATGAGATGGACGGAGTATTATTTAGTTAAATATATGCATTAATTACTAATATTAAGTAACTCAGAAGTCTTAGTCAAAAATTTATACTCCCTCCGTTCACTTTTACTTGTCCACTTTGGACCTTTCACGTTGTTTAAGAAATAATAAATGAAGTGCATAATTTATCAATGTACCCATATTAATTGGTGTATATTTTTATTAAATTTGAAAAATGATTTGAAGTGAGTAATTAATACTATAAGTAATACAGAAAAAAATAAATTGTCTTATCTTGATATACTAAAAGTAACAAGTAAAAGTGATAATATATTTTTGAAATATTGGATAAGTAAAAGTGAATAAAGGGAGTGTATGTCACTGAGTTGTTTGACATAAAAGGAAATTGAACAAATTATAAATGTGCTTTTGTCACTTTGTCATTTATTGCATTATTGCAATGCAGGAAAACAGCACCAGAAAAGGCTCATTCCTTGTCAGCCTTGGCTCAACATTTAATTCTTTATTACCTCCTCCTTTGCATGCATGCTTTCATATGCTATGATTCTCTTGGTTTTCACATCTACTTTGTTAACCCAACATTTTTTACAAATTTGAAATAATAATTTCATTGTAATATAGTATTCCATGTTTAATACTCCATCTGTTTCAATTGATGTGTGAACCTATTTTCTTATTAGTCCATACAAAGAAAATGATCTCTTTCTATATTTGAAAACAATTTATCTTTTTGCATTAATTTATAGCCATACAAAATATACGTGACTCATTTAACACAAGTTTAAAAATCTTCTTTTCTTTCTTAAACTCTGTGTCCAGTCAAATAAGTTCACATAAATTGAAATGGAGAGAAGATTGTTTTCTTACTTTTATTTGCTTCTACTTTAATGAGCTTTTTTGCCTTGGTAAAACAATTGAATCGTTGAAATTAGAAATAACTTGTAAATCTTGATAAACAGAGACGTGTAGTGGTGAATTGAAAATTTAAACATTATTGCAAATTCTAAATCCTTAGATATTCACTGACTTACAACTTCCGTGCTTGATGGAGAAGAAGCGAACAAAAGCATGCTCGCTTGTTGTCTTGTTATACGTCACCGACAGGAATCGGTGCATCATGAACTCCCTTCCACATATTTTGAATGTTGCGGCATCAATTATCTAGTTACATTCTATTACAGGAGTCTTGGAGCAATGGTAAAATTATCTCTATGTGACGTATAGGTCATAGGTTCGAGCCGTGAAAGCCGCCACTAATACTTGCATTAGATAGGATGTCTACATCACACCCCTTGGGGTGTGACCCTTCCCCGAACCCTACTAACGCGGGATGCTTGTGCACGCGCTGCTCTTTAATCCATTACCGGTGGACACCATTTTGAAAAAATTTGTCTCGTTTTTACTCTTGTCAAATTTTGTTAGGTTCTTTGTCATACTAATTGATTTGAATCCATAATCTTTTGGGGTGTAACATTTTATTTTTCTTCGAGTTAAAATAGGCCCTGTCAAAAACTAGTTCCAGAAGCATCTTCTAAGAAATGTCATTTCTTCTTGCCATTAAAAAAAAAAAAAAAAGTTCAATTATTTTTTCTGCCAAGCTTTTTGAAACTAAAAGGATTTCAAGCACAGTTTATAAATGGGAAAAGGTGAGTGAGTTGATCTTTCAAATTTGAAATTCAATTTCTTAATGTAGTGTACTATATTGCAACATGACAGTATAATTTCCATGCTGTATTTTTTGATAAAACCAAATGGAAAAGTTTGAGTACAATCCAATGTTAGAATCTTACACAAGTGGACGTTAAAAATGCACGTTATAATGTGAAATTAAAACTATTTCGTAGATCCATGCTGTATTTTTTATAAAACCAAATGGAAAAGTGAGTATAATCCAATGTTAGAATCTTACACAAGTGGACGTTAAAAATGCACGTTATAATGTGAAATTAAAACTATTTCGTAGATCCATGCTGTATTTTTTATAAAACCAAATGGAAAAGTGAGTATAATCCAATGTTAGAATCTTACACAAGTGGACGTTAAAAATGCACGTTATAATGTGAAATTAAAACTATTTCGTAGTTCTCCTTAACCTTATATCACTATTAAAACCACTGTATTCGAGAATTTGAACTGAAATACTGTTAAATAATCCACGTTAACTTGTAATACGATGATTAGTTTAGCTTATTCTCAATTTTACCGTTGTGAGGGATTTCACAAATCACAATAATTATAACGATTAAAAAACTACTCCCTTCGGTTCAAAATAAGTGTTCATGTAGCCTTTTTATTTTGGTTCAAAATAAGTGTCTACTTACATAATCAAGAAAGAATTAATTATTTTCTTCCAAATTTACCCCTATTTAGATAATTGAGTTTTCATGTAATCAAGAAACTACATGAATTAGGTAGCAGTATTTAATCAAGGGTAGTTTAGTCAAAATACTTATTTTTCTCTAGTACCCAGTTAGTAATTTCTTAAGAGATGTGTAAAAAGCTAAGTGGACACTTATTTTGAACCGGACGGAGCACTACATTTGATTTAGTGAAGAGCCACAGGTTCCAGTAATTATGTGATCCTAGCCAATATTAAGTTAATTATTTCTTCCAAATTGACCGTTTCAAGTAATTAATTAATTTTCTTGTTATCTGAATTTTTAAACTTTAAAAAACTCTAGAGTTGAATATAAACAAACTCTTAAAGTCAATGTTGATGTTAAGAGAAAGTACAAATGATTAGCTAGAAGTAAAGGATTGCTTTGTCCTATGTATTGGACATTACAATTTGTTTGTGTTTTGTAATTCCAAAATAATTCTCAAAAGTTCAAAATCTTCACCTAATACTGGAAGTTTTCTATTTAAACTCTAGTACACATTTTAATATGCTACTTTCACATTATTACAACACTTATAAATGACCAAAGTCAGCTTTAACTAAAAGGGTACTTCTTTGTTTATTAGTATAAAATTTTGAAAATAATTCTGGTTTCAAGTGAATTATTTCGGTAACTTTAGTTATTTGTGACATAGGCCCTTGATATGTGATGAAACAGATTCTCAGACCCTTGGGCTCGTTTGGTTGGGGAACAAGTTATGCCGGGATTAATTATTTCGGGATTGCTATCCCACCCACAATGTAGAATAAAAATAACACTATAATCTCGGGATAAGATTAGTTACCCCGAGATTTTATTCCAACCAAACGTGAAATAAACTTATCCCAAATTTAATTTCGAAATTAATTACCCCTTATCCCTTATACTATACGAGCCCTTAAAGCTTCGAGAAGTGTCAAACAGTGAAGAACGTATAACCCTAATGCACATTATTATCAGTACAACCCCAAAGAGGTGATAAAAAGGCAAAGATTTTAACTTTAAATGCTTGTATTTTTGCTGAAACAATGAAGGTTATTCTTCTTTTTCAAAAAGTTGTTAATCCATTATGTGTCAACATATTATGCTGACTTGGCCTAGCTTTATCATGACCCAAACCCCAACTGTCACGCCCCGAAATGGATTGAGACGTAGCTGGCATTTGATGTCGTTAACTCTTACAAAACGAACTGCTATAATTCTTCTATCTAAATCATGTCCACATTCTAAGTGCAAGAGGAGGGGCGAATTGTAACTCTTTTTTTTTCTTTATTTCAGTTAATCAAAACACTAATGTTCACTTATAAAATTAAAGGAGCAAAATTGTAAAGTGACGCGATATTTTATATTGATTTGTATTCAATGTGAATCTTAGTAGGCATTTGGCCATGCGATATGAAATCATGATTTTATATTTTGATTTCAATCAGCGTTTGTTTATGCAATTTCCATAAAAATTCAACCTCAGCTTCATATCATGATTTTAAATCCCAAATTCTCCAAAAAAGTATGATTTGAGATTCCAAATCATGATTTCAAAATTTTTTTAAATATAAAACATGACACATAAGTTTATATTTTGTTAAAAAATATCCGTAAGTTGGTAGATATATTTACCAACCATTTATATCAAATATTAAAAGATCTGCAAGTTGGTAGTATATTTATAATAAATTTACTCGTACCAACCATATACCAATCGCATTTACTTATACAACTCATGTTCAATTTTTTTTTTATTGAACTAAAGTTCGATCACTTAATGTTGTATTTCTTAGAATGGCCTTCTAGTAGCGTATTAATTTTGTCTTGCTCATTTGGTAAGATTGTATAAGAATTGAGAATGTTTTTATGGTTTTCACAACTTGTGGGATTTTTATGTCCATGAGAAAAAATACAACTTAAGGAATCCAAATTGTATGCCCAAACAAAACTTCAACTTCAAATCATCGTGATTTCAAATGGGTCATTTGCACGATTGCCCTTCAAAGGACTGGTCTTTAGTTTTTGCCCCCAAATTGTTGGTCTTCAATTTTACCTTTCGCCTAATACCCCGAGATTTTGGGTTCGAATTGCGGCTTAGTAAGAAAAAAAATGAATTTCGCAGGGCAGAGGTTTGTAGCAAAAAAATAGGCCTAGTCGGGCAAAAGTTATGCCTCAATAGGTTTGCCTTAAGGCAAACTTTTACCCAAAATTAGGCCTTAAGGCCTATCTTTGGTCCAAAAGTTAGGCCTTAAGGTAGACTTTTGCCCGAACTTTGCCTAGACTTTTGCCCGAACTTTGCCTAGACTTTTGCCCGAACTTTGCCTTATAAGGTTCAAACTCTACCCTAAGGTAGAGTTTGAATCCAAAACTCTGCCTTACAATTTTTTTTTTAATTTTTGACTGAGCGGGGATTCGATCCCGGAGCCCATGAGTTTTTAGGCGAAGAGCAAAAATTAAAGACCAGTGCCTTTGAAGGGCATTCCGCACAAAAATCTAAACGGCTCCTTGGTCCAATCCCCTTGGATTGCAAAAGGGTTTCTTGGTAAGCTCTTTAATTTAAATGTTGTCTTATGTATATAATCTAAGCTTGATGGTATGTTTTCTAATTTGACATCAATAGTTTCCTTGTTATGTAACTCTCCATACAATGCCTCACTAAAAGGTGCCTTAGCAATTTAATTTTACATTACGTGACGATATAGAAGCACTAACTATAATTTTATAGACAATTTCAAATATTTATTCAATTTAGGAATACTTTTCATTTTGTACCAATTTAAGTCAACCACTATATCTCTTGATTTTATGCTCCAATTATGATAAAATTTATCTCTTCCAATCATCTCAACTCTCTCACTCTCTTTCAAACTGTACTAAAAGCCCCACCCAATTTTTTTTAATGAGATTTTGAATTATAAAACTTAAAAGTAGTTAAACTTTGCTTGGTCTTCTTTTAAGATTCGACTACGCCATTGAGTTTGTTTGTGTTCGACATTGCTGCTAAAAGTTTGCAACATTTGAAAGTATTGATGTTTGGTTATTGTTTTACGAAGTTAAGAAGTGCGTTCCAATATTGATGTAGAGTTGAATCGTGAAGAAGAAATCACATAATCTCATTGACGAACATTTCGAACTTAATTTTCGAATCTGAGAATTTTTTGGAATTGTTCGATTGCGTGTTATTTCAAAAGCTTAGTTACATATGAGGGAGCTTATACCTCAAATTTAGGGCTATATAATGGATATTAGAGGTGGTTTTGGGTGAATTTTCAGTGGCAACTGCAGTGTATATCCTATGTACGTATGAAACCCCATTGTATATTTGTGTATGTCATATGCTACATGATGTATACGTGACATACATATGATGCGCATGCACATACGATTAGAGGCGAATCTAGAATTTTTGGAACATGGGTTCACCACTAAAAAAAAATGTATTAAGTGGGACTTGATCCCTAGTCCTCTAGGTAAATAACTCAACCTCAAGTAAGAGCAGCATTTAGCTTTTTTGTAGTATGAGTTCCAGTAGATAGTAGTTTACTAATTTTAGAAAATATATACATAAAATATCTAGTTTTACGGAGAGACCATGTATTCAGGTACCCCACTTTTAGTACCTAAAATCACCCCAGCATACGATATAAAGTGATACACATGTGACGTACAACATCGCAATGATGTTTGCAAGCTTTGAATTTTGATTCCAAATCACTTCAATCTTTCACAAGTTTTCTATATAGTCTCGTCCAGATATTTTCAACTAATTCCGATCACACTGACTCAAAAGGACTACGAAAAGTTTTCATACTCAATTGAAGCTTCAAATGGGAATTTAATGGTGGTTCTTTAAATCATTCTGACTATATATACTCGTCAAATTAGAGAGAATAAGTTAATGACGCCATTGTATATGTGCTTGAAAAATCTGAGAGAAGAAGAAGATAAAGATATTGAAGGTGTGCTTGAAAAATTTGAAAGAGAAGATAAGAAGAAAGAGGAGGAGGAATAGTGTATGGTGGTTAGTGGCATAAAGATCTCCAAAATTCTAATTATATGGAATTTGTAGAGGTTTGTATATATTATGTGAAGATTTTATCGCTATATTTTGAAAGCGGGATAATTTTATTTTTTTGTTTGTAACTAGGGGTCTAATTACGTATATGACCTCTAACTTTCCCCTTTCATTTCAATGTAGAATTTGCCTAAAGCAATAACTTTAACAACAAGCTTCCTTTCGAGGGCAACAGCCAGCAAAAGTGGAATATCTATACTCCCACCCCCCCCCCACCCCACCCCTCTTAGAGACTCAATCTTTTGCTACCTCAACATCGTTCTAGCAGAGGTAGCATCTCTAATACCACCTATCACGATCCAGTTCAACTACCAAAGTATTATTCGCACCTTGACCCGGTCTCTTTAGGCCACCTCAAAGGATTTTAGGTCTCACAATTTTGTCACCCTTTAGCTTTAACCTAAAGATTTATCTATTGGCTGCTTTGACTTGGACTTTTGGGCATTATGATTTTGTCCCTTTACATATGCTATGGGTTGATTGTGCAGTAACAAATATCGATGGTATCGAAATCGGGTTCCTACCATACGATGATGGGCAAACCTCAGCGACGACACTATGTCCATAAGAAAAGTATATGGGATGCCCATGAAGAAGATCGGAAGATAGGTAAAAGAGGACTAATAGGCTCCTATTTGGTAAGCTTCCGAAGAAGGATTGCATATGACAACCTTGGAAATATTATACATCAAAAAGGGAGAAAAGAGTGAAGTTTATATAAGATCGAGCACAAGTTTACATGGTACATGCGCTTTTTTGTTCAATAATAGCATAATTCAAAGGATAAATTTATGAGTTCCGTTGGACCAAAACGGACAAGATTGCACATGTTTAATCTTTAGAAGCAATATATAATGCACGATTTATTTATCTAAAGCCTAAGATATTATTAAACTCAAATCACTTTCCACATAATTATTAAGATCGTTTAGTCTGTTGCTTCATTTAATGATTTTCTTTGCGAAAGCTGGTGACAAAATGAAAAGGGTGAAAACGAAATAATTATCCATAAGATGGACCTCACTATCAAAGCTCAAAAAGCCACTAACTCAAAGCTCAAAAAGCCACTAACTCTTGTCCAGATAAAGACTACTACAACAACATCACAAGTATCCATCGGCTCAAAATTATTTATCTGGATAAGCAACTAGATGATCACCCAATGAAATTTCACTATCATTTTTTTTGCTTTTCCACTTGTACGCATAACAGTCTGACTAACATTAAAAAGAAAAAAAAAAAAATTTCGTCCGTTCAATTTTTTTTCTCTCACACACACGCAAAAGCCATAAACCTTTTTCCAATGGCTTCCATCACAATGACATCTTGTTTCTTGGGTGGCTCCGCCATGGCCCCCGCCGCCAACCGTCGTGGGTTTGCCGTGGTGAAGGCCAACTCATCAAATAATACTCCTTCGATCCCAATTTATGTGATACATTTTTCTTTTTAGTTTGTCTTAAAAAGTATAATTCATAATTTAACTGTTTACCCTTAATGAAATGATTTACAACCACACAAATATCTATGACTTATTTTGGACAACAAGTTTCAAAAATCTTCATTTCTTTCTTAAACTCCGTGCTTAGTCAAACTATATCACATAAATTGGGACGGAGAGAGTAATATGGTGAAGGAAAAGAGCAACAAGAGTAGTACTGGGAGTACGGGTATACAAAGAAAACCGACAAACCGCGAGCGCCAAACTGATAATTCGAACCAAACCGAGAAAAACCCGATTAGTGATTTGGTTTGACTTGATTTGGTTTTAAAAAGAAAAACCCGAACACTTTTGATTTGGTTCAGTTTTAACTTAAAAAAAAAAAAATCAAACCAACCCGATATTACTCTATAAAATTTCAAAAATATTTTATACATAAAAATATTTATTTTATAATGTAATTTATAAATGTTTCTTAAGCTTTTTCATAGTTTTTTGTCCTTTAACATATTATTTCAAGCTTGGAATTAGAATTTTGAAATGTCCAATAAGTTTTATAACTCATAGATATTAGTCACTCAAATAAAACTCAACAAAAATTAAATCAATATTAATGCTAACAAAAGAAATTCAATTCTAACACTAGAAATGACAATAATGTTGGATTTCTATTCTTTAGTTTTATAATGATTTAGAAAGTGAAAATACATAACTTAATTTTAATTAATTTTATTTTTTTCGTTAATATCTAGTCATGTAATTAATACTTATTAGCCGTACTTATTTTAGCATGACTTAGTACTTTTAGATTAAGATCATTTTCTATATGCCTTGTAAATTAGCCGTATTTATTATAGCATGACTTAATAGTTTTAGATTATTATCATTTTATTTTATGCAATTCCATTACTATTTTTAGTTGAATATTTTAATACCATGTCATCTCTCATCTCACATTTTGTGTTATTTTCGTAACAAATATCTTAATTAGATAGTCGTATCTTACTAGGACTAAAGAAATATTTGAAGTACAAGTTATATATTTTGTATGAAGACTTTATCGAGGAAAAACCCGAAAAAATCCGAGGTTGAAAAACCCAATTTCTGTTGGTTTGATTTGGTTTATAGATTTAAAAATCGGATGCAATTGGGTTGATTTGGTCTTTTAAAAATCCGAACCAACCCGGTCCATATACATTGGGTTGGTGTGGTCTTTAAAAAGGGGGAAAAGGACACATATGGTTGGTCGGTCATAAATAATCCCACCCTCTAGCCTAATTTTTCCCAAAATGTAGCAATTAAACTAATCTCATCCATTAGCCAAAACTTAAATAAGACAATTTTCAAATAAAAACCCAAACACAAAAATATTTGAGGTGATTTTTATATATAATGTGTGTCATTTGTGTATAAAATATGTATCAGTACCTATCTGTAATGTATGGAAACTATATAAAATATGAATCACTAAGGTATGTATCATTTCTGTATATAATATGTACCATTTGTGTATATTATGTGTATCAACACAATGCAACTGCCCTGTAAAGAATAGAAAATTGTATCATTTTTGTATATAATATGTATCATTTTTTTTAAAGAAAGTGTATATATAATTCCAGCATGTGTATATAAACTGTATCAGTCTTGTATAAAAAGTGTATCATACGCATAAAAAATGTATAATAGAAACAGTATCATTGTGGTATATAATATGTATCACTATTGTATATGTTAAAAATAAATATCATATCATTATTGTATAATATGTGTATAATTAACGTATAATTTATGTATAATAAATGTATGATTAATTCCAGCATATGTATATAAAATGTATAATTCTTGTATATAAAGTGTGTATATAATTCCAACATATGTATATAGCTGTAACAGCTCTTTAGTGGCGACTAATTTTTTTTTTTTAAGCGCTTGGGTTGTTGGGCCGCCCAACCTTGGCATTATTGTGGGCCGACCGGCCTTTTTTGGCATTAATTTGGGCCGAACGGACACCTAGTGGGATTAATCCCAAATAGTGGTTAAATGTGGGATTAGTTTGGCTGAGTGGACACACAGTGTCCTTTTCCCTTTAAAAAATCCGAACCAACCCGGTCCATGTACACCCCTGACTTGGAGGATCCATTTGTGGTCATTTTTCCGTTATAGTATTAGATTGAACTAATCCAATGTACTCTCTTTTTGCTCCTATATCCATCTTTTTAACCGTCAACAACAACAACAACAACCCAGTGAAATTCCACAACGTGGGGTCTAAGGAAGGTAGAGTGCACGCAGACCTTACTCCTACCAAGGTAGGACGGCTGTTTCCGAAAGACCCTCGGCTCAATAGAAAGCATAAAAAGAGATCAGATAAGGCCAAGAAATTCAAAGCGATATGAAAATGAAAATAACGAAAGTGACTAAGCCATGATGAAGCAGTTTGCAAGGGGACAGCAGCTATCACAGATAAAATAAGATAATCAAAGTACAGGAAATAACAGATAGTAGCAGAAATCAAAGCACAAGAAACTATAGCGCGATAATGCGACTACTAATATGAAAGGCTAAACGAGACTATCTACTAGCCTTCTACCCTAATCTGAGTCCTCCATACCTTCTTATCTAAGGTCATGTCCTCGGTAAGCTGTAACTGCATCGTGTCATGTCTAATCACCTCTCTAAATACCTCTTCGGCCTACCCTTACCTCTTCTGAAACCATCCATGGCCAACCTCTCACACCTCCACACTGGGGCATCTGTGTCTCTCCTCTTCACATGCTCAAACCATCTCAGTCTCGCTTCCCGCATCTTGTCTTCCACTGATGCCACTCCCGCCTTGTCCCGAATAGCCTCATTCCTAATTTTGTCCCTCCTAATGTGCCCACACATTCATCTCAACATTTTCATCTCGGCAACTTTCATCTTTTGAACTAACTGGCCAATTACACTCGTCATACATTGTTATTGTACTTGTGTTTCTATCTAGCAGATATTTGGCAAGAAACTATAAATGAACAAGATATTGAGAATTTGAGATGATGACCTCTAATACAGATTTTCCATTTTATTGAAATGTATCCTAAATGGTACACCTGGAGCTCCAATATGAGTTCGGGCACACTAAAACCCAGTATAAACAAGTTGTTACAAATGGGTTTCCCTCCTTCAAAATTTAGACAGTATACTACAGTTTTTGCCTATACATTACTCCTCAAACACATATAAATCTTAACCAAAGACATTCACTTTGCACGAAATAATAAAGCTCCAAAATATTGGATTCTCAGGAAGAAATCAAAACTTTCCAACAATGGTTTCTCTACCAACATCATCCTCATTCCTTGGCCATTTAGCCACCACCATATCCAACGATCGCCCCAGCGAAAGAGGATGGTGCTGAAGGCTTCCAGATCGAAAAGATTGAGATGAACAGATAGGAAGAAAATAGCAGTAGCAGGAAGAAACTGGCTTTGTCTTACTTAGCTACTGCTGCAGGTTCATTTGCAACAATTGCACTTTCAGATGAGGAGCAGGCAAAGAGGAAGTATGGTCCTATTTGTGTAACAATGACCACTGCTAAAATATGTCGCAAGAAGTTTTTGTGTTTTGATGTATTCAGATCTCTCCTTTTTTTTTTTTTTTTTTTTTTTTTGGTTGTTGGTACAGATGCAGATCTTAGGCCTCATTATTCATTTGTTTGCAATAAGATCTAAACACTTATTGAATCTAAATAGGTCTTAATCATTAAGATCTTAAATCAAGTCTTAATATCATTAAGAGGTATTCTTATATGAATTTTTATTTTTTTTAACCACAAGCTGCACCCCAATCGCACCCCTCTACGTCAACCCTACCCCCACCACCCACCCTCCACTCAACCCCACCCCTACCCCCAACCACCCCTACCCGACCAACCCCAATCCCACCCCACACTACCCACCCCCGCTCCCCACCACTAACCCCACACCACCCACCCTTACTCTCACTCCCCACTACCCCCACTAACCCCACCCCCACCACCAACACCACCCCTCACCCCAAGCACCAACCACGACTATAAGTCATCTCCACCATTACTAGTGAACATAAGTGTTTCATTTTTTATCAAATAATATTTTACTTTATTGTATTTATTTTCTGACATTTAGTTATTTTTTATTTGAATTGTATATTTATTATATTTAAATGAATACATTATGCAGATACAGATGTTACAAAACAAACAGTCTTAATCATTCAGTGTTCAGACCTAGAGACTAACATCTTAATTATTCAGATTTAAACGTATTAATCTTAACGAAAACAAATGAGGCCTTAGTGTTACGTAGGAGTAAATAGTAACTATTCCACCATTGCTTTAATATTGTAATGTGAAAATTCTCATTCAGGGTTCACCAGTACCACAAAAATCATACAATCTGTATGATGCAAAGTAGCAAGTAGATTCGAACACCATCACTGTGGGTAGTCTTTCCTTTCTTATGAGAGGTGCTGGGATGTCAACATCTGTGAAAAACAGTTCAATTTGGTTACATCTTTCTATCTGCCCAAACCTTAATAGACAAAATTACCGTAACAACCTAATAGGTATGCAGTAAAATAGGCTACATGATCACAAGCAGAGGCAAACACCATCATGGTAAACAAACAAAATTGAGCATATTGATCAATCCAGACAAACTTTCATTCTGACAAAGCACTTGGTACGATAATTATGAGATTGCTCCAGGGAGATTACTGCTCCGGCAACATCACTACACCATGTGGAGATCCTAATCTTAGATTTCTTTAATCCACACAGCAAGGGCAGGGAAAATTGTAACAAATTAAGAAAACACGTCGTAGAGTAAAAACGGATTGGCACATGTACAGGAGGTTTAAAAAGGTAACCTTTCAAAAAATAATTTGAAAGAAAATAAAATACAGGCCATTCTCAGATTTTGTTTACTCTAGTAAAGGAAAATGGAAAATAAACAACCAAAAAAGGAAAAGAAAATGCAGGGACTGTCAGGTCTACAAGGGAAGTACTACAAAAGCTTTGCGGAATATGTCAAAATTCTCCACTTGTTTCAGCCAAGCAATAACGGGATCAAGACATGGTCACCAGTTAAACCGCCTTGCATAATCTTTGCTATTTTGCAACTCAAGAAAAAGACTTGGTCAGTCCATGTTTTTCCCATTTTGTTGGGAAGCAACATAATTGCGAACTATCTCAATCGCCAATTGATGGGCATTCTTATGTTGGATTTTTGCAAGTGCATCCACGGCTTCGTACGTCTCTTTATCAGCAAATAGCTTCAAGTTATAACGGGATGGTGACTCAGGGATGCCTTCCCATTTTTCAACCAACTCCCCGAGTTTCTCAAATCCCTAGAAGAAAATTGTAATACATCAGAATCTTATATGAAACAGTTCCTCATTCGCAGTATTCACTTTCGACCTGATTTGTTTTTGACAAAAATATTGTAAACTGCTAGAAGAACTCTCCCTTACCGTGCGGTTTGTGAAGTCGCCAAATGATTCTCTAGATAGCCGCTTTCTTTTCCAATGGAAAAATAAAGGCTCCAGAACTTTTTCAAGATCCTGAACCTTAACCTTATCCTTGAAAGTTCTTGCCAATGAAGTTTGATTTGGAGTTCCCCCGAGCCAGATCTAAGACAAACAAGACACTGTAAATTTCACTATATCCCATAATTTATAAATGCTAAACTACAGCCACAAGTCAATAGATCTCCAAAATTGCACTACCTGATAGCTGTTTGGACCATCTCCAACCAATCCAAGTTCAGCCATGTATGGTCGAGCACATCCATTAGGACAGCCCGTTACCCTTATCACAACAGATTCATTGTACTTCAGACCAACCTGGAACCACGAAGGTCAATCTCATTCAATGTGCACCACAAACAGGTCTTACAACAGAACAATTTAAATACTTCATACCTTTTCAAAAATAGCTCGAACACGCTTGAGGATGTCAGGTATTCCACGCTCAGCTTCAGTTATTGCTAGAGGGCAAAGTGGAAAAGCTGGGCACGCCATTGCTGTTAGATTGAGAGGATCCACAAACCTAGGTTGCTTTTCAATGAAAAATCACAATGATTACCCAAGTGGAAGACCATAATGAAATGCTAAAGACAAACTATATTATCAAGGAAAACTAGAGGAACTTCACAACAGCTTCATGGTTCACCTAGGCCACCCAATAAAACATAAATACCATTTCAACCACATTAAGAAACAAGCAGCTCAAATTTTGAAACTCCCTTATATTGTATATAATAAAGAAGTGACAAACCCGCAAGTGCAAAGTCTGCAAACTTTCAGCAGGATGTGGACCTCAAAACAGTTATGACAGTCAAGGTTATAACGTTCAGTTGACCCTCTTCCTCCAAACCCACCATTCTTCTGGAGACAGAGGGAGTACTTAAAAGTAAAATGCAACAATGGGCTACCAGACAACACACAGGATTTCTAGGAACACCAACAATTTTAACGTGTGTAACCGCTCATTTAAAACCTTAAGTGGATAGAGGCATACTTTTATTTACTTAATTATGCCTTCAACACGTTCCCTCACATGCGGGCTTGATTCTTTTTTATGAGCCAAGCACATGAAAATTCTTTTTGATAATGTCGGGGAACCAGGACCTATGCCCGCTTTAATACCATGTTGAAGTGTGTGACAATTTCATCTAAAATCGTAAGTTGTTAGACAAAACATTTTTATTTACATAATTAAGTCTTCAACCTGTTTATACTTTTTCACACTGATTATATTCCATCAGTATGTCTTTATTTATTTAATTAAAAAAGGACAAGATTTTTTGTGTTATTGCATTCCATAATCATGAACAGCTCCAACGACACTGCTCTGCGTAATCTTTTTCTACTTGTTGAGAAAGCTCAATAACTTATTCATGGAAAGCATATATGGATCAATTGTATACTTAGCCTTACCAGCAAACCACCCTGTGCAAGGGCTGTGGTGATGGGGCGCTTCCAAGCTTGCCGAATATTGCACAAGATAATATTCTGGTTGGGTGTGAGACGCACATTCAGATTATACTTCTCAATAACCTCCCTGAGTGTCTTCTTCATAATTCCTTTTACACGACCGTTGTCAACATGTAGACCACAAAACAAATGACCGTCTCCCTGACAAGATCAAAAATAATCTGAGAAAGTTAGCTTTAGTGGGAAGGAAAAGAGTAACACAGCATATCAATGTTAAAACATCAAATTGGAGTTAGTACAGAACTAATTGTCTGAGATGAACATGTGATGAATTCCTTCCACAGACTAACCTGTTCGTGCCATCCCAAGTAACTCTTAAATTCCCACTCAGGCAACTCGCGGCAGGGTTCAAACTTCCTTCCGTAATACTGCTCCGTTACAGAACGAAACTTCTCGATCCCCCATGAACTGAGTAAATATTTCAATCTGCTATACCTGCGGTCATCTCTTCTCCCATTCTCTCTTTGAGTAACAACAATAGCTTTAACTGCATAGAGTATATCCTCTTTAGGAACATAACCCAACGGCTCTGCCAAACGAGGAAAAGTAGTTTCCATCCTATGAGTTCGACCCATACCACCACCAACCTGCAAATGGAGTCGAGGATTATATTAGTCCCTATAGCAAGCAAAAGAAGAAAGAAGCGAGAATCTATATTTCCTTCTTACATATATATTGAATCCTTGAGGCTCTCCATCCGCATCAGATACAACAACAACACCTATGTCATTAGTGAGAAGGTCCACCGAGTTATCAGTTGGCACAGTAACTGCAATTTTGAACTTTCTTGGCAAGAACTGAGCTCCATAAATGGGTTCAGGTGAGTCAGGGAAGTTTGTTCCTTGGGAGTTATCATTTCGAGCTTTAACAACTTCAGGAGGTTCTGCTGTCATAAATCTCTCCCCCTCCACCCAAACGTCATAGTAAAATCCAGACTGGGGAGTTAAAAGTGCTGCAATGTTATCGGCGGTTTGTTTAGCAAACATATAATCTTTTTTTGCAAACGGGGCAGCTGGAGCAAGAACGTTCCTGTTGAGGTCACCACATGCACCAAGAGTTGAACCCATGTTGTTGATGATTGTACTCATTACCGTCTTGAGGTCTGCTTTCACGACCCCATGCAGCTGAAAGGTCTGTCTCGTTGTCAAACGGAGTGTCCCGATTCCAAATTGGTCAGCAAGATCATCCATGACCAAGTAGAGTCTGTTTGGTACCTCCCCACCAGGGTTCTTTGTCCGAAGCATAAATGAGTATGATCTTGAACCACGCTCGTCTCTGTTGTATTGCATGTAGCTTCCATGGAACTTGATCAATTGTGTTGCAGCCTCATTGATGTTTGGGGCATCATTTAGAATCTCCTCATTAAGAGGATATCTTATAAAGTTACTCTGTTCTTTGAAGATTTCAACTTTACTACGCTTTGGCTCCACTGCAGCTGGCTTCGCTGGCTGCAAAAGATCAACGGACATATCATGTGTTACAAAGTTCTATCATGCACACAGTACATTGAAAAATGACAGAATTCCTCCTAACATGAGGCCTGAAAGAAACATAAATTGCAGTAGTAACACACGTGACAATAACTAGCAAGCATCATTGGAATCGACGCAAAGCATAAAGACGGGAAGTACAATAATTTCACAAGCCATGGAAGCATTATTCTAGAAGAATGAATTCACGCAGAAAATATCAAATAAAAATAAACCAACGCAGAAAAAAACACCTTCTCAGCAATGCAATCATTATCGAGCTGGAAAAAAGGTACTTACAAGGAACCAAAAAGGTTTGCTTAAAAATTAAGAGGAAAATATAGCAAAAGGCGGCCAATTGAAAAATAAACTTGATACCATAAAAGCAGAACTGGGATTCAAAGGTGACTGGGACAATAGTCAAATTACCAAAAGAAATGTGTGGCATACACAGAAGATAATTGAAATAAATTCACCAAAACAGAAACCACATCTGCAGTTCAATCAATACGCAACATCAAACCACAAAAAGCAACAAAAAAATTCCTTAAGAAAATTAAATTAAGAGAACGGAAAAGGCGGCGGAGACTGAAGAAAATAGATTTTGCATTTTTAGAAGGGGCACATACAATAAAAACGTGATTCGAAAGCGGACAAGGACAATAATAAAATTCCACAGGAAAAACTCAAAAAAATGCAAAGATTCACCAAATTAAACCACATCAACAGGTTCAATCAATGAAGGAAAAAAAGACTTTTATATACCGTAGCGACAGCACGGACGATAGAACTAGGATTGGAAGGGGGAAATGAGCGATTTATACGAAGATGTCCGCTAAGCAACAGCGAATTGGTGGATGTGCTTTTCAACCCATTAACCCTGAACTTCTAAAACGACAAATAATTTGAGACACCTATTTTAAGAAATCAGAGAAATAAGTTGAGACGGGGCAGAACCATTAAACGACACAAAAGTAGTACACTGGGATTCGAAGGTAACAGAAACAATAATCAAATTACCAAAAGAAATGCATGGCATACACAGAAGATAATTGAAATAAAAGAACACATCTGCAGTTCAATCATAGCGCAACACCCAGCCACATAAAAAATCACAGAATGCAACGCATACACAAATTCATCAACGTAAACGACATCGGCGGGCTCAATTGATATGCTATATCAAGTCGGAAAAAGGAACCGACAGATTTTTAAGAAATCAAATCAAATAAAGGAGAAAAAACGAACATTTTGTTGTTTATACCGTAGATACAGCAACAACAATCAAATAGCCACACAATTAAAAATCAAAAAATGCAACGCATACACAAATTTATCAAATTAAAGCACATGAGCGGTCTCAATCAATGCGCAACATCATAGCGACAGCACGGTCGATAGAGCTGGGATTAGAAGGTGAAAATCCAAAGCATACACAAATTCACCAAAGGAGTATGTACTTCTTTATTTTTCTCTTTTGAAACTGGAAACTCTGAGGAGTATGTACATTTTACGAAATCAAATCAAATAAAAAACAAGGTTTATTTATTTTGTTTATATACCGTAGCGACAGCACGGACAATAGAACTGGTATTGGAAGGGTTAAATGAGCGGTTCACATTGAGACGTCTGCTAAGCAACAGCGAATTGGTGGATGTGCTTTTCAACCCATTAAACCTTTGACTTTGGAGCTTCGAGTTCGGGTCATCTACGGTGGAGATGTTAATCGCTGTTGTTCCAAACGACGTCGTCATTATCCCTAGCTAATAAAGGGGGGGAAGGAAAAAAGCTAGGGTTTTTAGAAATGAAGAATTTGTGTGAAAATGGCGAAGAGTATAGAGATGTATTTGAGGGGAAAATATTGGGAATTGGGTGGTGAAGATGAAAAGGGGAGGATTGATGGCTCTTTTTTAAGTGCTCTGTCACGTGCCTGGCACGATGCAGTATCTTCTGGTTCTTCACGCGCGGATTCTTAGCACGTGCAAAAGAGTCTCTTCAATAATCTTGTTCTGAACCAGACGACGTAAATATGTTACAAAGTTACAGAGCAACTCGGTCTCCCCTTGGGTTATGCAAAGATGCCTGTCTTTCACGTTCCCACCTTCCGGGCTCCAGTATGTGCTTTAATAAACATATATGCGAGCATAGAAAATGAATTAATAGAGCGTTCGGGCTAAAGAGAATACCAAGCTAAAGCCTCTTTAGCCAATGTCTCGCCGAATTTCTTGATCAAGACCGATTTGATCTCATTAGGTTTCAGGTCATTTCCCTTGACAACTATGGTGTAGGCCGTTATGTATTCCTGCGGATCAGTCGTCCCGTCATACTTGGGAATGTCTGACATCTTAAATTTCTTCGGGATCAACTTCGGGGCAGCTTCTGGTTTGTAAGCTAGCTGAACATACTTTTTTGCATCCGGACCTTCAAGGATCGCTGGAGTCCCCAGGATTTAATCCATACGGGCTTGACGCTCCTTCGCGTTCTTTTCTTCTTCCTTGTTCATCTTATCAGTGATGTCTCTCATAACTTGCAAGACTTGTGCCCGAAAAGGATCACCTGGGATGGACTCGCTCCCGGATGCGTCTCCATTTACAACTATTCTACCCTCCATTCGGTCTCCACTGGGTGTATTGTTTCAGACAATTGGTGTCGGGGGTGTCCCTACTGGTCTCGTGACTCCAGCGTTTGGGTTGCCAGAGGAATTCCATCTCCTTCATCATTGACTGTTGCTGCTCCCTCACGATCTGCGTTGCTTCTTCGAGGGTTTTGTCAGTAGGCATTGTTTCCTCTGTAATCCATTAATCTAGACCGTTTCCGAGGGCGGTTACTACATCGTTGTTCATGGTAATGAGATGAGTTTGGTCATCAGTAGTGCTTGTCATAACTGCAGAAATTGAGTCTAACAGCAAGATCTAAAGGATTAGTATTATTAACAGGGTCACAATGATACTATCACGACCTAACCCGAGGGTCATGACGGGTACCCGGAGCTAGCCTACCAAGCACCACCTAGCATACTTCTTCCCATCTATCTCGGTGGACTGCATGTCTAGCTCTCAACTAACACCACATGAATGAATGTAAATTTTCAAAGTGAACTCATTACGCGATAACCACGAACTTCACCTCATATACATATACGCACAAGCCCACAAGGCTACAAAAATGATATACAAAATATACATTAGGGAGACCGTGAAATTTCTAACTATTATGTCTACGAGCCTCTATAAAGAGTACAAGAAATCATAAGACGGGACAAGACCCACCATGCCCAAATATATACATAAGAGGGGAATACCAATAGACTGCAACTCTGAAATAAGTGGAGCACTCCTGGGTCTTCGCTGACAAAGTACCTAAGGATCAGATCTGTCTCTCTGTCTACTTGCGAGCATGAACGCAGCGTTCACAAGAAGGGACGTCAGTACGAATAATGTACTGAGTATGTAAGGCATGAATAACAGCATAAACAAGAAATAAAGAAGCATGAGATAAAGAGATAACTTGTACATCTGAATTGCCTCTTAAGGCGGATACCATGCATGCTAATTTTTACCTTTAAATGACATCATAAATATATATAAGTAAATTGTCCAAGTCATATTTCAACATTATCCCGCGTTCGGGCCTCCCGCGTCCGGGGTATCATCTCATGCCGTCCACTAGTGGTGACTGCCCGGCCAACTAGGCCTGGTGTAACTATCATCCATAAGCAGCCCACCGAAGTAGTGTCTGCCCGGTCAACTAGACACGGTGCAATCACACATAAAAATAAGCATGCATGAGAGCCCAATTAAAAGCTACAACTCTATCGGAGTGGCGTACGGTCGGTAACCTCCGATTTACATTATGAAACAATCATCCTCGCTATATCTCACCTCGAAGAAACAAGTAACATAAGGTGAAATCAACAGCAATGAGTGAAAGTAAGAAAAATCGTAAAGTAAGCTCAATACTCTCATAATAGCATCAAACTATAAGCTTTAGAATCTCTAGAATATCATCATCATCATCATCATTATCATCATAGAGAACATCATCAACTATATTTTAGGAATCATGAAAGTTATGGGCTTCTAGTGTTTCTAGAAATAGGAATATTGGTAATGTCATGAGGGGCTTCACAATTACAGAATCATTCCTTTAGAAGGAAAAGGGTTAGCCTTACATACCTTTACGACTTCTATTTACTTAACGTTCTCCTCCAACGTCCGCGAAAACTACATTCAAGAGGATTTACACTAAGGTTAGGTCTTGAAAACCTTCTTAAGCTCAAACTAACATAATTACGAACTAATGAAATTTGGGCAGTACTTCTCCTATTTTATCGACTTCCACCATATTGCAAAACAGCCCCCAAACAACAATAACAACATCCATAATATCATAATCAAGAAGTTACATTCAAATTAGTCTCAAATTTAACCAAATCCCCTTTTTTAGTTCACCTCATAGTCACATTCTTCACTACAACATTTATAACTTCTCCACTTTAATTCTTTTCTTTTCTAAGGGGTATTAAAATTTTACATCAACTCAATCATACAAATAGGGTGAAGAACATACCTTGTATTTGAAAAACTTCAACTCACACAACTTGTTTCAAGGCCAAGTTCACCACAACACTAAGTGAAAGCAAAAACATCCAACTTCCATAAATTGACTAGGTTTTCAAGGTTGGTCTTCTCTTGATTTGATTTGGTGTGTTTA
Organism: Lycium barbarum; assembly: GCF_019175385.1. Lineage (NCBI taxonomy): Eukaryota > Viridiplantae > Streptophyta > Magnoliopsida > Solanales > Solanaceae > Lycium > Lycium barbarum. The sequence continues at coordinate 21,529,389 of NC_083342.1, forward strand.
TGGGTGTTAAGGGGAGCTTAGAGAGAAATTAGGGATTGATTTTGGGTGAAAAATGAGGCCCAAGTCGTGGGAATATCAATTTATAGGCTTAGGAGAAAAAATTCCACCGACTCAAATTCTGGAAATTTCGGGCAAAGTACGGGTTACTGTTCATCCCATACTTCAAAGTACGTGATACTGTTCATCCCGTACTTTGGAGGCAAAACAATTTCAACTTTATGAAAATTTCGGTAAAGTACGCCCAAAAAGTGCGGGACGTACATTGTTGTACAGGCCGTACTTTCCTCTGTACTACACAGAAATGCATTCTGTAAGTTGCATTGGAAAGAAGACTCGCTGAACTTCAATTTACATAGGCTATGGATTCCGTAACTCCACATATTCCAGGAGATATGCCTCTTTGAAATTGGACCAAAAATCCTGTCAAAATTTCTGCCAAGTTTTTCCAAATTTTCAACGAACCTAATTTCCTCGATTTTGCTTGATCCCGAAAACCTTTAAATACTTGTCTAACACTTATTAAAAGTCTTTCTTAATCTTTTAGGAGTATCATAGCCTCTCTGCATTCACGTTAGTTTGTTTACGACGACGCGAAGATTTAAGAGGTGTAACAGATACCACAATTGTCCTGGCCCCACGATGGGCGGCAGTTTATCCGTAAAATCGGTACAGTTGAATTTGTATACATGGTCAAGGACACGTGGATCAATATGACCGAAATAATGAGAAAAATGACAATAGAAAGTGATATGAACGAAATATAATTGAAAATAAGTTGTCAGAATAGCTTGATCCTTGTTCAAATGATGAGCTAGAGTATCCGGGCAAGCTATACGTCAAAACCTTCTCAAGAACAATCAAGACTAAGAATAAAGAAATTGCTTTAAGAATATTTGTTTTTTATTAGATTTTAGATGCCTTGCAATGAAATAAGAACTTCTATTTATACTAGAGCTATGGGGTGCATGATCCACAAATCATGCCCTTTAATTACCAATAGTAATGCTGCAATAAAAGGTAATTAAGGGGTGACAATGAATGGTGATAAAGGGTATCAATGCAAATTTAAGAGTAGAGGAAGACTGGGGATTTCTTGTAACCGCTGTGCATTGAATGACGTTTGATCGGTTAGTTGACATACTTGTCCGGACCCTTTATAATTTCTGTCTCCGGTAGTGATTACCAAATTGCTTCTCCAGAACGTCGTATACTTTCCCAAAGCCCCTCACTTGCTAACTCGAATCTGACATGTAACCATCTCCACGTATCACGTTTTGATACGTCCACTTGGTGTCTAAGGATTTTGCCCTATACAATGTAATAATTCATAGATGATTATTCTGTGTATAATATTAACAAATTTTATTATAATTCTATAATAAGATATAATAATTTAAATTACAGATAAATAACCAAATAAAAAATAAAATAATAGTATCTTTTTTAATTTAAAGCTACCTTCCGGATGGGGGTTAGGCATGCCCTGTATCTCTTATATTAAAATACATAAATATTATCAATGTTTAAAAAATATTCATGGTAAAATAGATAGCATTAGTTGATGAAGAAATTGTGACTTTTATTTAAAAGGAGAAATCAAATTCGTTTTATCAAATTTTTGGTTGGTTGAATTTGAAACGAGAGAGTGGGAGCGCGTAAAGCATGAGCGTGGGATATTATACAGTCAAAGATTTAAAAAGACAGATAAGTGAAATTGGATTTTTGTTCTTTCTTTTTTATTATAGTAATTAAATTTTTATAAAATATAAAATGCTTTTAGCAAACAAATTGGACTCTTGTGTGGACTGGTAGATACATTGAATCTGGACAAGATTGCTTGGGTCAATTAAATTTAGGAAATCTGACAAGTGATTATTTCATCAAATACGTAGTAGATGCAAAAGTGCAGATGTTAACATTTAAACAAAAAATTTAAGTTAGGGCCGCCACTCTCCTTTCTTCTTCTTCTTCTTTTTTTCCTTTTTTCTTCTGATTATTATATTGACACAAAATTTTATTGAAAAATATAATAACTTTTGTTTCTTTAGGAGAATAAACGACGGGAGTAACTATGACTCTCTTAAGATAGTCAAATGTCTCGTCGTTTAATTAGTGACGCGCATGAATAAATTAATGAGAATGAATGAAAGGGGTGTGAGTTTAAATTAAACCTTATATTTTAAAATAAAATGCAACAATTTTATCTCCATCCTCAATCAAGTACATTTGATTTAAATTACTTTTAATTCAATTCTATCATATGCTTCAAAAGAAAAAGAAAAGATGAAATCACAAATCTATTTCTTCTCTTGAATAGTTAATAAGTTGAATTAGTTTACATGAAAATAAAGTTCAAAAATAAAATATTTTTTATGTTTCTCAGAGAAATAATAAATATATCTAAAATAACTTAGACTTAAATTAATGCGTATTAATTTCATTAACGATAAACTTTTATCTTTTGTACAAGCTTTTCATCAAAAGTATTTTTCTAAAACTTTTAGAAAAATTACTACTATAAAATTATAACTTATTTCCCCATCAAAAATCTATTTCTTGTCGAATGAGAAGCAAAGGAATTATAAAATAAAGGAAGAAAAAATACGAGGAAAAGATCAAAAAATTTGTTGCAAAGAACATTAAAAAGTTTCTTTTACGTACTCCCTCCTAGGGGTGGGCATAAACACCGAAAACCGAAAAACCGAACCGAACCGAATTAATTCGGTTTTTCGGTACGGTGTTCGGTTCCGGTTCACCGGTTTTTCGGTTTTTCGGTTTAACCGAACAGTGCTTCTGCTACAGTGCTAATTGCTCATGTCTTTTCCAATTTCCAGTTTTCTCAGTGCTAATTGCTCATGTATTAGACCATTTTTTTTTATACTTTATTTATGTTTGCTATTAGCACTGTAAACTATTAGCACCATTTTTTCACTAATGCTAATGTTCTAATGACTACTATGCTAGTGTTCTAGTTCTAATGACTACTAATGTTCTAATGCTAATGTTCTAGTTCTAGCGCTAACAGTTCTAGTTCTAGTTCTATGTATAGTACCTTTAGGCTTTAACAGAGGGATTGAGCAAGGTTTTTCGGTATAGTACCGTTTGGACTAGCAAGGTGTAACGACATATGTGTTTAAATTATCTAGCTTACATTCGGTAAAATATATATGTTTAAGAATCGGTAAGCATAGACATAAAAACAATAAAATAGCTCATTTTTAATTAAAAAGAAAGTCCATTTTACAAGCAGAAAATATCCCATTTTAGGCCCATGCAAAAAAAAAACCGAATTAAAAAACCGAAACCGAACCGAACCGAACTTCAAAAAACCGAACCGAACCGAACTAATTCGGTTCGGTGTTCGGTGTCCACTTTCAAAAAATCGAAACCGAAAAAACCGAACCGAAAAACCGAACGCCCACCCCTACTCCCTCCATAATCTTGTTGCAAAGCATATTAAAAAGTTTTCTAATGAATAATATGCATGGTCTACGAAAAAGAGTACATTTTGTTTTCTTAATTTGAAAAAAGAGCAGAATAATTAAGCATTTAAGAAAGTAATTTGACTTTGGCGACATCCCTTAGATCAGCAAACATAAACAACTCTCCCTACTCACGATACTTTACACATGTTATATATGTATATGTACTCATGTTCATGATCATGTTTCAGCTCAGTCTCTGTTATGTTATTTTCATGTCCCATGTTATTTCATTCAGTTGCTTTACATACCAGTACATTCAATGTGCTGACGTCCCCTTTTATTGCTCGGGGGCCTGCATTTCACGATACAGGTACTGATATACAGGACGACACATCTGCTCAGTAGGACAGCATTCATATCAGCTTATTGGTGAGCCCCATCTCATTCGGGGTTTAGTCAACTTTTGTTTTATGATTAGTTATGCATCTAAGGTATGCTGGAGGCCTTGTTCCAGTAAGTATGTTTTCCAGTCAGACTCATGATAGAGGTTTCATAGACTAGACAAGTCAGTTATGTTATGTCAGACATTCGGAGTCGTATAGCCATTTTGGCTCATTCATGTTATTTCCGCACTCATGTTTAAATAAGTATTTTTATTAAGTATTATGACTTACTACGTTTTATAAAGGCTCATCATGCATTCGCGTTACATTCCGCTCATGTTATGCCCCATGATGATTCAGCAAGCCATGTGGTTCGCTCGGTCACATGTAGTAAGGCACCGAGTGCGGTGTTTCGCCCAGGCCATGGTTCAGGGCGTGACAAAGCTTGATATCAGAGACCTAGGTTCAAGTGTCTTAGGGAGTCTATGAAACCGTGTCCAGTGGGGTCCCTTTTATATGTGTGTGGCGCCCACACATATAAACAGTTGACCACCAAGACATTTAAGATTGTCTCACTTCTTTCAACTCTAGATCGTGCAATAGAGCTATGTTCTCAGAAATCACTCGGACTCGTGTGTTGTTTCCCGTTCTACCGAATACGCCTCGTCTCAATGGATAAGGATATGTAAATCTAATTATTATCGATGTGTTGCTTTCAGATGGAGTCATCAGGAATTATTCTAATTCGTGCCATGAAGTTTAGAGCAGTAAATAACATTTTTTTTCCATCGAATTCTGAATGTATCAAATGTGTAAGCCGCAAGAGGGAAATTCGAGACCCAAGACTTGCCAAATAGTGCGTAGTGTGTTTATCAGGTGTTAGTACTAGTTGAAAGACAAATTTCGGTATGGTAGCACACATAGGTTATATACCCTATAGAGTAAGTTTATTTGGACTCTTTGACCATGGAGCTATAGTATAAGGGTGATGGTTCATATTTAAGACCTCACGAGGTAGCATGTTATGAAGTTAACCGCAGCAGGCATAAACTTCCACGGTAGTTTTAAGCAGGAAATAGCCTAAGAGCCAATCACCTGTAATACTAGAAAGTCTCGAATTTTTCAAGGATATATATATTTTTGTCATATGATATATGCACATGACTAGGAAGGACTGATGCGATAAGAAAACCACGAGCAGACGATATGAATTTTTTTAGGGTTAGTTTTAAATTATTTCAGCTTATTCAGATCAGACCTAGAGAGTATGACGTTAGTAAGCTACTAAAAGAAGCAGATATTACTATGAGATAAAAGATATAACAATTCCCTCTTAGGTTATGTGATTAAATATTTATCTCTGATGTGTATAGTATGATATAATTTTTGAAAGTGTATAGGGAGTTTGGGGTTAGTTATTCCAATTCCTTGTTTAAGGCAAATGAAATTTCCCTAAGTGTGATCCATGTCTATAGTTCAGAAAGACAGTATACAACCCCAGAATACAGTCAGATAATGAGAAAAAGTTGGAAATAACCTTATGCTTCACTTTAGTACTCAGAGAAGAATTAGAGAATATGATGCTAGCAAGTGGTTAACAGAAGCATAGCAAGTAAGTTTGAATAGATACAGTGAATTAGAAATTTTCGGCAGAGTTAGTAGAAGTACGATTTGAGTACTTAGTCAAGTTAGCACTACTAAGTGGGTAACTGTCTGAATACACCGAAGGCGTGTTAGAAACTAAGGGGTTTAAGTTAAATTTGAGGTATAGAAATTGGTGAAAGAAGAAAACCATCTAAGCAATAAGAGAGCAAGCTACAGAAGAAGAGCCTTTAAGTGTTATCAGAAAAGAGTTTTCCTCAAGACTGACAAAGCTAGTATGCCAGTTATGTACATTAGAAACCTGTTCATTTAAGTAATCCAGTTTTCCCAATAAGTAAGACTTGCTTGAAGTAAGCCGAAGAAATGAGTCGTCAGTATGTTAGAGGAAATTAGCAAAACCACTAGATGACCACTTATCGCTAACTCAAGGGATCCACAGGCTTTAAACGTCAGCTTTTGAACTAACGGGGAGATCGTGCGATAAGGTGCCGATATAAACTATGTGTTTTGTAAGTTGATAGGTGTTAAGGAGATTATGTCAGAGGATCACAATTTCATGTAGCCAAGATAAGGTGCGTAAAATGTGATTTTTGTCATGCTGTTGAGATCAAGTACTAGGTAATTATGTTATGAGATAAAGTTCTAGATTGACTAGAGGGTTTTAAGGGTATAATGGTTCCAATTCCAGAGTAATTCATGTACTATGTGGTACTAATGCCCAGACGTACTCTACTTTTGCCTTTCGTACCTATATCATGCCCATGTTAGAGCTTTACACTCCACATTTAAGATAAAAGAATTAAGACTACATACAATAGTAAGCTATGCAAGGGAATGTCCTTTCATGTCTCGCACATCAGGTTGTGCTCATGTCTAAAGTTAAAAACCGCATTCATGTCCCATGTATTTATCCCGCTTTTATACCCATGTCCACATTCTAGCTTCTAAGGGATTTCCTATTATGATGTTGACTTTGATAATGATCGAAGGGAAGGTAACATAATAGTTTAAAGAATAAGAATCCTATGAAACGCACACCTATTCCTTGGACAAGAGGAGAATGCCTTGGGTAAATGACTTATTTCGACATTAATGGTATATTAACTACGTTTTCACGTGCTCATGTCCATGATAGATTTATTCAAGCATCCACCCATAGAAATAGCATAAAAGTGATGTTGGTAGGCAATAATGAGAGTAAGTCAAGATGGATGTCCTATCAACGATTCTATGTAACTCATGCTTATGTTCCTCTAGCAAATGTTTTACGATCATGATGAAATGATTCCCTTTTCTTTCGCTAAGTATCTATGCCTTGTTATGTTCAAGGTGAATTTCTACCCATGTCTTAGATGCTCGAGGAACGAATTATTCATGCCTATAATCCATTCTTTCACGAGCCTTATTTATAACAAGGGTGTTTACTCCCGGTGATAAGAGTAAGCTAGGTTGAACCATGTCCTATTCTTTCGGTATATCTAAATCCTAAAGGTAATGTTTTATTCATGCCTTATGTCTCTGACCCAAGAGTGAGCCTATAATTGTACGCCACGCAAATCACACTCATGTCTTATTATTAGCTCAATACTCATGACATCAGGTCCAGACGCCACGATATCCATCTATGATATACTCATATAAATGTCAGGTTGCTCATGGTCCCATGACCCATGTCATGCTATTCACGTTTCATGCCATATGAATCACGTTCCCATATACACATGTTCCATGTTACGTCCTCCATGTACAATGCACAATGTCATGTCTGTTCTCTAAAGCTAAGTATCTCATGTGAATAGTACCAATAATTCCTTTTCTCTCAGTCCTCTATAATTCGCTCACGAGAATGAGCAAGATGAGCTAAGGTATTCATAATCATGATTAACAGCTAACAAGATAATCAGAAGTAAGGTGCATTCCTATATTCAAATAGATATCTTTTCATGTACCCTATGGAACTTATCTCAGGAGTATTCTACTCTGATTCGACGTATTCATGTCATGCCTATGCTAGAGATTTATGAACACCTATGTTAGGATCATATTCATGTTATGCGACTCAAGTTTGTCGCATTCACATCGAGTTGCGCTTACATTCAAAGCCTAAGTCATACTCCTATCTCATATTACCATGGTGACATATGGACGTCTATGATCAAGTCTCTAAGTATCTAAATCCTACCCGCGCTTAGTATTCAACCCTCATGTTGTAACAATCATGTTTTCGACATTCAGATCCCATGTTACGATATCCATGTTTACACGTATTCATATCTCATGACAGTTTAGCACTCATGTATTCATGTCATCCAGTTTCATGTATTTATGTCCCACGTCATGCGTCTCATGCCCAGGTAATCATGTCATGTTCGTGCCTATTTCCAGTACTCATGTCATTCATGCCTACGGATTTTCTTCCAAACCACGTGTATAGTAATCATGTAATCATTCAACCAATGTCCTTGTGTTCAAGCCAGCTCAATATTTATGTTAGCTACATACAAGATGCAGTAATCACGTTATGTCACATCATGCGTATTAAGATACCGTGTGAGTTGTGTGTTGGTACTTTAGTTAGCTGACAAGCATTTGAGAAAAGTCGTGAGGGTCCGAATTATGAAGGAAGTCCTGCCATAAATTTTGTAGATTCCAAAGTTTGTAGCGATTCTTAACCACTAGTCATAAATCAAGGACAAATGTTTCATGATTCTCATTCATGTAGGTGCTACTCAGTTTCATGTTCCCCATGTACATGTTTCCATGTAATCACGTATTCAGTTCTGATGATCCATGACCATGTTCCTACGTAACCATGTCAAGCTCTTATGTTTTACGGCATGTTTCTTTCATGTTCATGTATTCAAGCCATGTTCTTAACCATGACCCATCATTCGAGGACGAATGATCCCAAGGGGAAGATATTGTAATACCCCGTATTTTTGACCTAAGCTTTGACCATGATCCTAAACTTAGAATACCAGATAAAGAATGTGGGAATTTGAAATTTCCTCTTCAGTTGTAAGATGGTGGTTTACGCCCATGAACAGTGATCGTATTTCAGTATACGACCCATATTTCAAGTCGTAAACTGGTACCAAAGATTTCTGAGTATTCTGGAATTTGACACTTAGAGGTTACATCGTTAAATACGGACCGTATTTCAAAATACGGCCAGTATTTCAAAACGTATTTAGAATTTGGGAAAACTTCCTTGATGAAAGTTGTAGAGCTTTGAAATACCTTTCCAACGGTATATTATGGGGGTCAAACGGACATCTGTGCAAAGAGTTATGGCTAATTTACTGAAGAGACGCAGTGCAGTCCATACGGAATACGAACCGTATTTCAAAATAGACCCGTATTTCAAAATAGGCCCATATTTCAAAAATACGGCCAGTATTTAACTGAGTGTAAAATTCAATTTACCTTCTTCCATCATCAAAAAACCAAGGTAAGCCTACTCTAATTATTCCAAGTCAATTCTAATACATATCCTTGTAATCTAAACAAGAAATCATCATTTCAAAACTAGGGTTTTTCAAGAAAACCCATCTCAAGGTTCAAGAATTCAAAATTTTGAAAATCTTCTTCAAAGTTAAAATCTTTAATTCAAGTTTGGAGCATTACCAGGTATGTAGAGTTAATATCTACGTGTGAGAACATCATTGTTCTTCCCCACGCCTCAAAATCCATAAATTATGATTCTCTACTAAAACTAGAGTTTCTATACCATGCTCATGATAACCCTAGGCTCATGTCCATGATTATATTATGTATGAATTGCTATTATTCTATCATTGTGTTCTTAATAACTCCATATGATTATTGAGAATCGGTCCGTAATCCATGAAAACCCATATCTTGTATTCTATGGGTTTTTGCATGCATGTTTTTAGCTAAAATGATTATTTCATGAATATCCTATATGTCTACAAGTTTTCATGCAACTATATTATATAATTACTTTCATGCTATGATACAAGATGCATAAATGCTAAATACAAGTTATTTCATGATATCCATGTACAAGCAAGTTATATTCATGAAAACCATGGGCAGCAAGTGCCACTTATTTTACATGTTCATGTTTTTGGGAGTTGCATTAATTACCGAGAAGGCTTCAAACAGCCTGAAACTACGTAGCCACCGTAGGATGAGGATTGCTACACTCATGCTTAGGATGATCTCTCATAATGACTGGATCCTTTCATAATATTATTAAATCTCATGTCCCTGGCAAGGTATGAGTGTTCTGCTGGTAGGACGTAAGTACCAGACTATGTTGTCGGTTATATTTACTACTCTCCCTACTCACGATACTTTACACATGTTATATATGTATATGTACTCATGTTCATGATCATGTTTCAGGTCAGTCTCTGTTATGTTATTTTCATGTCCTATGTTATTTCATTCAGTTGCTTTACATACCAGTACATTCAATGTGCTGACGTCCCCTTTTATTGCCCGGGGGCCTGCATTTCACGATGCAGGTACTGATATACAGGACGACACATCTGCTCAGTAGGACATCATTCGTATCAGCTTATTGGTGAGCCCCATCCCATTCGGGGTTTAGTCAACTTTTGTTTTATGATTAGTTATGCATCTAAGGTATGCTGGAGGCCTTGTTCCAGTAAGTATGTTTTCTAGTCAAACTCATGATAGAGGTTTCATAGACTAGACAAGTCAGTTATGTTATGTCAGACATTCGGAGTCGTATAGCCATTTTGGCTCATTCATGTTATTTCCGCACTCATGTTTAAACAAGTATTTTTATTAAGTATTATGACTTACTACGTTTTATAAAGGCTCATCATGCATTCACGATACATTCCGCTCATGTTATGCCCCATGATGATTCAGCAAACCATGTGGTTCGCTCGGTCACATGTAGTAAGGCACCGAGTGCCGTGTTTCGCCCAGGCCACAGATCGGGGCGTGACAGTCCTCGTTTACCAATTTTGGATCGCGTTAGAGTCATTTCTGCAAAGCACGAATTAACTAGCGAATTAGAACGATCCTAAAAAGGACTTTAAGCTCTACAACACAATCTAGAATCAAGAAGAATAGGAAACACCTATAAATGTCCTGGGATTTTCTCAGTCATGCAGGTGATCGGGCTGCACAAGGAAAACTCCACTAGACATAGCTCCACAGACACAGACGACAATCCTAGGACATAATTAAACCTGGCTCTGATACCAAGCTTGTCACGCCCCAGAACCCACCCTATACGTGACCGGCATCCGACATCATGACCAACATCGGAAAAACCTAAACAACACATTAATAATACGTTAACCCGCCAAGTTCAACATTCGCCTCTAATAGTTTATAAATTAAATGTAACAAATCATGAATATATGAATTAAATCACGAATATATGAATTAAATCAGCAGAAGTCTTTATAATTTAAATAATTCACCCAAAACATGATAATGTGCCGAAAGAGTTAAACGACAACTCTTCTTCTACCTACATTCGAATGTATACTAAGGAGCTTCTAAGAATAAGGAGTAAATGTATAACCCATCGGATCGCAGCCCGAAAACTAAAATAAATAAATGGAATTAAATAAATAGAGTGTCCCACGAATGAATGTGTAGGCTCACCAAATCAGCAGCAACAACAAGTCTTTCCTAAACGCCTGGAGTATCAAGAACCTGCTCTTCTCCGTTACCTAACATACCATCAAAAACAACAATGGTATGCCTGGGTACTTCGTACTCAGTGAGTGCCTCGGGGACAATAAGTAATAAGAAAATAGAGTACATAATACATAAAGAAATTAGTCTTGCCAGTCAGGTGAGAGCAATGTAAGAACAGTTATTCAGTTTATGTATCTCAATAATAAGTATCAAAACCCATTTATAAAGCCTCTTGTCAAGTTACAACTTCAAATATGCCTTTTTTAATCAATTATGATAGTCATCAACAATTCCATAAGAGAATAAGAATGTCACACATGCCAATACAGTCCCAAGAATCAAGCATATCGCGCATAGCGCACCACACCGGAACATATAATTCTCGGTGGCTATCCTTCCTCCCGAATAGCTAGGCATAAATCACACCGGACTATGTAGTACGCGGTGGGTATCCTTCCTCCCGAATAGCTAGGCATAAATCACACCCCGGGTAGCGAAACCAGCGGTGGCCACTCTTCCTCCCGAATGGATAGGCAATGACACACTAGGATCCATAGTGGCTACCCTTCCTCCCGAGTAGCTAGGCCAAACATAACAACACAGTTCATAGCATAGACGCCGATTCATAATTTATCTCAAGTAGTCACACCATCAAATAGCATTAAAGTTCATTATGCCATTACGAAAATTCATAATTTCATAGATAATCATGAAAATGTTTTCACTTCTTTAAACATGATTCCTTTGTCTTAGTTTCTTTGTAAAGTCATCAATACCAACAATTAACCATCATCACTGATCATCTCTTATAGAAGAAAACGATTATGATTCCATATACGTATATAGAGGATAATACAATCAAGGTTTAATGTGGGCTTTTCCCCTCACGCACACCAACCACAAGCAAAGACACGAATTAGGGTTTTGCATGAAGAGTTCACCTTTTTATTCAATAAAGAACCTTTGAGAAGAAAACATATATCCATGATAAGGTTTTTAAAAGAGAGACATACCTTAGTGTGTTAAACAAAGTTTAACAATTCACTTTCCTAGTTTAAACACCCAAACCCTAGCTTGAATCACTTTAGGAAGAATTATGTTACAAACCCTAGGTTTTAGTCACAAGAATCATGTTAAGAATCATGGGTTTATTGTTAGGATTGATAATCAATGATTAAGATGTTCTTACCTTAGTGTTGGAGCCTTAGAGAGATATTTTCGTCCTTCGGGTTTTTGAGAGTGAAAAGAATGGAAGAAAAACTAAAAAAGTTTCAACTTATATAATTTCAGCCCGGCAGGCACAAAGGACGGAGCGTCGATCTGCTCCATCCAATGGTCTTTGTACTAGGTCAATTCGACGGTACAAACGACGGAGCGTCGCTCTGCTCCGTCAAAGTCATGAAATTTCCAGTGAGCAACTTTCTTTTCCTCACAATCGACGGTGCAAAGGACAGAGCGTCGAACAGAATGGCGGTACAAAGGACGACCGTCAAACCTCCTTTTCGTGAAACTGTAGAGACTTTTCATTTTGACCATCTCCTCTTGGGTCTTTAGCCTAAAGTCATGCAGTTAACCCAACATACAAGGTTCCAAAGGACTCGTACAATGCTTTCGCATTCTATACGGATTTACGAGATGTTACACTAAGTGAAAGATGTTATCAACCACAGGTGTCTCCCGATGGGTTTGGCCGAATCAAAATTAAAATAACATGAGCTCTAATTGACAACAACCTATGGTCGTAAAAGGGTGAAAATAACTAACAAGGAGCGGTGAGATGAATAGGACGAGTCCGCAACTTAAATGACCCAAAAAATGGGTTTGTGGATCAAAATAACGGCAAAAAAAAAAGTGACAAAAGTACCTTTTGCGCACTTTCGAGTCCGCAACTTAAATGACCCAAAATATGGGTTTGTGGATAAAAATAACGGCAAAAAAAGAGTGACAAAAGTACCTTTAGTGAAAGTTCGCAAAAGGTATTATTTTCATTAATTAGTGCGCAAAAGGTATTATTTTCATTTTCACAACACATAGCAATTTTCAAAGTTTTGAAATTTCACGTTTTTTCCATACTTTGACCAAAGATTATTCATGTTCGAAAACGCCGGAATATCAATATTTTATATAGAACCTGATATTTTTTCTGCAAACAATAACGTAGGCTCAATACATCAAGTATACCTAAACGTTTGGATTGTCGTTTTACTGATTGTAAAGTGCCCCGAAGTAAGTTTTGTTTGTTTGAAAACTTGTTACCATTAGGCTTAAGTGTTCTATTTTATAAGAATTTCATTTAAGTGTTTTATTATTTAGTCAAGGCATTACATTATTAAGGATACGTCGATATTTTTGTCGAGTTTTTTCCTTTTGCCGTTCATAATTCAAGACAATTCGAATTCACCAAGAAGAACTAAAATACATTGATAATTCAAGGCAATTCCAATACATCAAGAAGGATTAAAATACATTCATAATTCAAGACAATCTTCAACCACGAGAGGCGGTTCCACTATGATAGGTGCTTCCACTATGAGAGGTACTTGCACCACCACGGACCCATTGGTTACAAAAACGCTTATTATGGCCAAACTCCTTACATGTCGAGCACCTTCGAGAGTTTGTCCTATCTGGAACATCCATTTGATTGGGAATCCGAGATCGTGCGTTAGCATGCACTTTACGGATATACTTCTTGTTAACAATCATTGAAAATGGCTCGTTTGGCAAATAAAATGGATCACCTAGTGAGTATAAACCTCCGACATATCCTTTAAGATAAGTTTCGACGTTGTATTCGGATGTCACATAAGTGGATACCCTTTTTCCCATTGCCTCGAAACACTTGATGGCATGAGAATATGACATGTGGTATTATTGTCACTTACCACAACTACACGTTCTCGTTCTCTCATAAACGGTATGAAGGTTTCCTCCCCGTCCTTGGTAATAACTTGTCCGGAATTCATACACACGTTCAGCATAGTTATACTCTTCCATCCTGTGTAGCTCACATTTTTTCCTATGATGCTCGAACATTTGTGCAGGTTTTGGCATCAATTTTCCACCATCTGCTAATATGGCTTTGGCATGTCTTGTTCTAGTGGCAAACCGCTCCACAACTTTCTTGAAAGTCATTTTCACCATTGCAGTAACGAGCAGCCCCCGAGCAAATTTTAACAAACCATTGAATGACTTCGAGTTGTTTATTGTTAGCATTCTCCATCTCTTACCTCCATCTGCATGTAATGTCCATTTCTCAACCTTGATATCCTTCAACCAATTATATGCTATTAGACTCACTGCCTTAATCATCTCCATCCGCATATGAAACTTTTTTTTCTTGATGCTCCATTGCAGCAGCCCACATCAATTTGTTTAGTGTGTTATTTCTAAATTTTGTTTGGAAACTTGCCTTTGTGTGCCTTAAACAAAAGCGAAGGTAAGCAAAGGGAGGCTGCCACTCCATCAAATTAAACATATTGCTTAATATGCCTTAATGTCGATCAGATAGCACACATATGCCCATACGATCCTTAATAACATATCGCCTCAAATGTGTCAAAAACATCCCCAATGTCTCGTTTTAGCGGCAATGGTGAAAGCAAGAGGGAATATCGACCCATTGGCACCCATCCCTACTGCAATCAGTAGCTTGATGTCGTATATCCCATACACATGCGTGCCATCTATGGATATGACTGTACAACGCCAAAAACGACGACACGGATTATCTTGGGTCATTGATATTTTTAGCTTACAATACTAACCACATTTACAAATATCGGATTCTATAGCAAAGTTTGACATTGCCGAGCTTTGATACATGATTTTTTTTTTGGGGGGGGGGGGGGGGGGTATAAGTATGTTGAAAGAGTGAAAATTGAGGAGGTGAAGATTGGCTTGAAAATGGCTAACTGACGGGGTTTATATAAACCCCTAGTGCGCAAAAGGTACTTTTGTCACTTTTTTTTTTTTTGCCGTCATTTTGGTCCACAAACCCACTTTTTGGGTCAATTAAGTTGCGGACTCTGAATAGGACCTCTTCACCCGTAATTAAACACTACTAATTTTTTTTTTATTTTTCCATTAAATGTTTCACGAAAAAATGTTCACTGGATATTTTTCACTGAATGTTAATGGGGAAAAAAATCTAAATTGTAATGTTTTGACACAAAAAAATTAAGAAGTTTTCCACCATTTCAATGTAAACCTGTATTCCATCGTGCGTTTCTCCAGTAAGTTGGTTCGGTGGGAAAAACATGTTTTATAATACAAATTTCTCACTGAATGTCGGTGAAAAAAAACTCTGTTTCTATTAGTGAAAGATTTTTAGTTTGAATTTTGAGTCTAGGCCTTACACGACATAAATTTAGATTAGTCAAAACTCAATGCAAATACCAAACACTGAGTCAGAGACTTAAAAAAAGGCAAAAATAGCCAATTTTCTTCAACGAAATTTTATTTTCATTACATATTCAAAAACTTCAACATGTAAAGTCAACATGAACTTTATTTAACTTCAAAGTTTTATTCTCCATGTGAGATTTTTCCTATTAATGAGAGTTTTGTAGTATTTGAATTAATTTATTGCATACTCGTAGTATTGATCTGTTTTCTAATTTCATGTCAAGTTATACTATGTTCGAGTACAGTACGAATTCTTCTTACTGTGGAGAGAAGAGAAAGGAAGAAGTAACATTCGGGTTAGGGATTTGGTTTTTGACCGTAGTCTCTAGTTTGTCAGTGAGAGAAATAAAATTTGGGTTGGGTTAAAAGAGTATCGGTTGGGTGAAATTAATTTGGGATCGGCTCTAATTTGAATGGGACTTACGTGGACCTTTAATTGGAGGCCAAACCTGGTATTGTAAAATCGGCCATTTGAGCCGTTAATAGTAGGTGACCTGAATGTGTATTTTTGTCATGACGATGATTTAAATGAGCTCAACTATTAATGAGTGTTATGAATGACTCATTTCGAATAGTTCGATGTCATATTTAGTGGGCGTTTGGCCATAAAAATTATTCCGGATTTTTTTTTCCACTTTTTTTAACTTTAGCGTTTGGCCATAAAAATTATTCACTTTTTTTCGGAGTTGTATTCCGGAATACTAAGTGGGCGTTTGGCCATAAAAATTACTCACTTTTTTTGATTTTTTTTTTCACTTTTTTTACTTTTAGAGTTTGGCCATAAAAATTATTCACTTTTTTCCGGAGTTGTATTCTGGAATACTAAAAACAAGAAAAACTTGTTTTTCAAAATCTTTCCACTTTTTTCACCTTTCTACACTACATTTCACCAAAAACTACAATTTCAAAAACTATGGCCAAACACAACTCCAATTTCAAAAATTCCAAAAAAAGTGAATTTTATTTTGGTATTTATGGCCAAACGGGCCCTAAAAATAAGAAAAACCTGTTTTTAAAAAAAAATTCACTTTTTTCACTTTTTTACAGTACATTTCACCAAAAATTACAATTTCAAAAACTATGGCCAAACACAACTCCAACTCCAACTTCAAAAAATTCAAAAAAAGTGAAAAAGTTTTTGATATTTATGGCCAAACAGGCCCTTAAACTTTTTCCTTGAAACTATCATGAGCCCAACAATGCAATTTTATTTCTAATTTCTTAAGCTTTCACTTACAGCTTCATCTAAGAGACACAATGTCACGACCCAACCCCGTAGGCCGCGACTCGTGTCCGAGTAGGACACCGTACGTACCCGATAACCCCAAACCAGCATGTAAATGAAATGCACAGATATAGAAGTCAAACGACATCGCAAGCTATCGTATAAAAGAAAATGTAGCGCACGGAAGCCGATAAGGCTATCACAAAAATACATAATCCCAGAACATATACACAACCCACATATGTGTCTACAGACCTCTACGAACAATAACAGAACCATAAGACGGGACAGGGCCCCGTCATACCCCTGAATAAACATATACATATACAATAGAGAAGTCTGTACCAAAATGTGGCTCCGGACAAAGGAGCACTCCAAGATAGCAGAGTAAGATCCTAAGCGGGCGGGTCAGCAAATTGAGCGTCTGTACCTGCGCGGCATGAAACGCAGCCCCCGAAGAAAAGGGGGTCAGTACGAAAAATTTACTGAGTATGTAAAGCATAGAGTACAGTAAACAGAATCATAACCGGAACAGAAAGTACAGAAAATGAGTACAATGTCCAAAATATCAAAATGCATATGTACAAAACATAAATAATGCATGCAGAAACATATGCCATGTCCGGCCCCATTAGGGGACTCGGGGAACAGAACGTGGTCACCACCCGTCACTGGCGTCACAACACATCATACTCCAGAGTAGGGAATAACTCCGTAACATATCATAGCATATTAGATGGCCATATCAAGTCATATCATCAACATCAGAACATAGATGTACATGGCACATCATACTCCGGACCCATGTATATGTCATACCTGCCCCCTCACATCGAGGCACGGCGAACAATGCAGTGGAATACGCTTGATAACATATCCTGGCCCGGGCTCAGTGAAAGAAGCATTGAGGCATCCACGAGTGGAGTAGTGAGAAACTAAATGCAATATAAAACACAACACATTTACAAAGACTCGATGAGACATCTCAAATGACAGATCATAACAAAGGGATCGGACGGTAATCATAGTGCGTGTCTTTCGGATGTCACAATGGGTCACGTCAAAATAATCTTTCTAGGATCGTTTCCATGCTTCAGAATAGTTTATAAGACTCAATGGAATATTTGAAACTGTTATCGTTCAGTAGTTAGAAGAGTAGCTAAAACGTTTCTTTTAAATATTGCTTGAAAACAAATCAATAGCACAATAGGAGAGGATTTGGAAATAGTGGGCCCACCTCGGGTCAACTGAGGTGACGCACACAAATTACGTACATTAAGCTTTATGGAGTCACTTATGAAGGTTTTAGTGTAATCCGGTTTCATTTGGCAAGTTATAGATATTGGAGCAATCGTTTCAATAAGATATGAAGTACTTAATTCAATTCTATTGAATGAAAAAGAGTCAAAACTAAGCTCGGATTTCTAAGAGTAGAGTCGTCCCCGAGGCTCGTATCTTAACCTATCATACCTAGGACATGCCAAGAGAATGAAAAGCAAAGTTTTACATACCTTATTTGCCTTTTACGCTTGTCCAAATTCAAGTCCCGTTTCCTCCAAAATCTACAATTGGTTACATTTACCAAATATTAATTATTAGGCTTTAGGAATTTAATCTCAAACCAATACTTGTCTACAAAAATTTGGGCAACATCTCCCCTATACATACCACATCCCCGAGATTTAACTCGGCCCAAATATCAACAACCATACCAACAACAATACCAATAACATCAACAACCGAATTGAAACGCATTCTAACACAAATAGTCTTCTTTTCTACATAGTGCAATAGCTTCCATTCCAACTTCACATTTTCAAGTCAATATCAACATTTTCATATTCATGTACTAATTTAAGATCATTCAAACATAGGTCAAGAACATTCCAAGAAATCTATACAATATTCGAACAATTCCACCAATTCCACATTCCACCCGAAATCCCTACATATGCAACAAAACTACCACGACGCATTTTCTACTTTCAAATTCATTATCAACAACAACATTCCACACTTTAACAACTTCATTCCCATAATATCATAAACTCATACTAAAATGACATAATTTCCTACAATCAATTTAATGCCAACTTAAACCATTTAACCCTCATTTACATTATAAGGGTCACAACAACACAACTAACATACTAAACAAAATTAATTCATTTCCATCTTACCTCCCCACACCACACGACCCCCTACTCCATTTTACAACTTCAACCAAATCATCAAACTTCCATTTCCAATATAGAGTTTACAACAACCACAACTAGAATACTACATAAAATTTAACTCATCTTGCCTATACAACAATACATACACACGGCCACATACACATATACACACTCACCATGCAAACTTCCATATTTCCATAAATTCTACTCATTTCTACACATTACAACATAAACAAAGCCTTCACAACATATAAAAGAGGATGAAATCTTACCTTTCTTCACAACTTCCCAACTTAGCTAGAGTTGCGATTTCGCAACAAAGAGCGGTTTTCTTGTTTCAACGATTATACCACGTTAGAGAGGACCCTTGAATTAGTAGGAATACTAGAAGAAATAAATTTTTGGGGCAAGATTTTTTATCTTCAATTTTTTTGGTAGCTTGGCCGAATGGTTGGCCTTGTTGCTCTTCAAGTTTTTGTTTCTTGAAGTTTCTTGAATTATGAAGAGAAATAAGAGTAGTCTTCCATTTTAAATCACAAGGATTAAATCCCACATGGGCCTTGGGCCTATACCATGGCCGGCCACCCCTCCTTGGGCCTTTTCATCATTATATTTTTTTTTCAAGCCCAACTATCTCATGACTAATTGTCATTCATGAAAACTAATTTTTCTCAATTTCCAATTTTGCCCTTAGTCTCCCTCAATATTTCCATATCCATAACCCTTATAAACAACTTGTGTGCTAATCAAGGTTGAAATATAGTCTTGCACTCAACCTCCCGCAATTGTCTTGAATTATCCGATTGCTCAAAATGCGGGATATAACACACAATCCTTTGTGTCCTCACCTAGGGATGGCGAAATCAGCCCAAGCTCATTTGAACCATCCAAACCGCCCATGTTTTAATGGGTTGGGCATAAAAAAAAAAAAAAAGACAACTTACACAAATAACTATAATTTAGGAGCTTTTAACTATCCATAGCTACTTTTTTTAATTTACAATTCGTAGCTACTAAAGGCCAATTCGCGTGTATTTGAATACACTGTTCAATTGCGTCCAACCTTATTTGATGTCGCGTGTATTTGACTGTGCTTGAATACGTGCAACCTTAATTTCTCTAAATACATGTGTACTCAAAATGACTGTATACAAACAAGAAAAATTCATATACACTGTATTTACTCAAATAATTTGTATACAAATATATGTATATAGATCATTCAAACAACACATACAGTAAAATACATCTAGTTTGCCCAAAAATACAATCAGCCTAATACATTAAACTTATATTTACACTAAAAAAATATGACGAAATACACTCAGATCTGAGATACAATAAGGAGAAGAAGCTATGGATTCCGGTCAAATCTTCAGTCAAATACAAAAAAATACACTCAAAAAATGATGACTACCCTCAAATACACTCAGATTTGATATACAAGAAGGAGAAGAAGCCATGAATTTCAGTCCAATCTCCGATCAAATATAAAAAATACACTAAAAAATGACGAATACACTCGGATCTGAGATCTCATATTGTTCAAAAGTCTATCGGGCAAGCAGTAGGTGATTTACGAATGATGAGTCCAAGTTTGATGAATCCTGTCTCTCTTGTGGAAAATCATCCATCTTGAAGTAAGTGGACTTTCAAAGCCTGAAGATTCATTCGATCACCGTAAGCTCTTTGGTTTCTCCAATAGGACCACAGTTGTTAATCAAATAGTCATCTGCGTTTTTCTGGGCCCTAATATGCGTCGTCAGTTTCATCGCCGTCGTGAGATGCACGTGGCTCCGGCGAGGAATCGGCGCCGGAGGGAACGGTGGTGGTAGTCAACCGTCGACGGAGTTGGACGGCGGCTGGCTGAGGGAGAAGAGAGAGGGAAAAGCGAGAGAGCGTTAAGGGAGAAGAGAGAGGGGGGGGGGGGGTTACGGAAAAATATTGATGTAGTGGAATAACTCTATGTATTTGGTATAGTTATGATGAGTAAATTGAAAATTCATTATAGTTATGAAAATAATTAATTTAAAAGGTAGTTGTTATTCATAAATAACTCTTAGAGTTAGCTATGACAGTTAAATTTTTGGGAAAATTACGTATATATACACGTTAAGAAGAAATATTTACGAAACGTGACGATAGTTTTCCTTATTTACAAAACATAACGATATATTACGAAACATGACGGATTTTCATATATTTTTCGTTTTTTTTTCCAGAAAATATATGTATTTTTTTTAAAAAAAAATACTTAATTTTTATATATATATTTTTTTAAATAATTTTTATTTTAAAAAAAAATTAAAATTTTTTTTGCTCAAAGGCTTAAAAAATTACCTCAAATTTTTGTGTATGAAAGTTGTATGAAAAATGTATGAAATGTGTATGTGTTAGAGAAATTTTTAATATAATTTTCATACGCAAATTGTGAGCGAAAGCTTTAAGCCTTGAATATTGTATGAAAGTTGTTGCAATGTTGTTGTTGTTGTTGTTGTTGTAGTAATTTTCTAGAAACCTAATATGAACTTTATATACAAAAAATGTTAATGAAATTCTAAGTCTTGAGCGATATTTCATACCATTCTCATGCATAAAATTTTGAGCGTAATGTTTAAGTCTTGTTGAGATATACACATTTCATACGTTCTTCATACATAAAATTTGAGCGAACTTTTTAAGCCTTGAGCGAGATATACATATTTCATACACAAAAATTTGAACGATTATTTTAAGCCTTGAATGTTGCATCAAAGTTGTATACAATATTGTTGTAGTTGTATTAATTTTACAGAAATCTAACATAAACTTTATACACGAAAATGTGACCGAAATTTTAAAACTTGAGCGAGATACAATTTTTATATTGTTTTCATACACACAATTTTGAGCGGATTTTTTAAGCCTTGAACGAGATATACACATTTCATACATTTTTCATACCGTTTTCATACACTAAATTTTGAGCGAGCTTTTTAAGTCTTGAGCGAGATACACACATTTCATACATAAATTTTTAAGCGAAAAAAATATTTTTAAATAATATTTTAACAATAATTTTTTTTTATTTTAAAAAAGCATATTTTGTATAGGGTTTATAATGTTATACTTTGTAAATATAAAATTATCATCATATTTCGTAAATATTTCTCCTTAACATGTATATATACGTAGTTGTCCCTAAATTTTCCTAAAAAGATGCTTTGATGATGGCTAAGTTTACAGCACAACCCGATCAAACCCATTCAATTTCCTTCAATTTCAGTAGTCCAAATCAATACAGAGTTTTTGTAAGTTATCACTTTCTCTTCTTTCTGTCGTGATCAAAGTTCGAACGACAGAAAATAGCTTCAACAACAATTAATGCTAAACTAATCAAATCAAACTATTAATCTTTGAACAAAAATAGTTTAGCCAAACCCAAATTTTTTATTTCTCCTGCATCTTTGAACAACAATAGTTCTGTAAAATATTAAATCAAATCCAGTAAATGGTAAACCAAGCAATTTTTTGCTATTGAATGGATTTAGCACTTGAACTGTAATGGCATCTTCTTCTTAATTTTGTTATTAAACTCTATGCATTTAATTATATTGGCAGCTTCTTCTTTTTTGCTTCTTTCGTTTTTTATTTTTTTATTTTCAGATGGGTAGTTCATATTTGTTACTCCCTCTGTCCCAATTTATTTGACATTTTTCTCTTTTTGAGAGTCAAACAAATTGTTCTTTGGCAGCAATTTTTTCATATGTCTTTTAAATATTTTAAATTATTAATTATGGGTCCTTATGGTACCTTTTATGTAGTTTCTAAATATGTAAATTTTATTTTTAAAAAATTAAAGATTCTATATTCAAACACACAGTCAAATTAAGAAAGCTTGAATCACGAAAAGCGAAAAAGGTCAAATAAATTGGGACGGAGGGAGTATAAAAATTGATGTTATTAATTGTTTTTGCATTGAGTGACGTTTGGATCCAAATCGAGTGAAAAAAACAAAAAACGTCTTATGAACAAGTTAAAATAAGAGAGCTATTGTAATTCATGAAGTTACGTGGATGGTAAATACCACAAGCTTAACCTCCAAACCTTTTTTTTTTTTCACCTAAATTAAAAGAAAGATTCTTCTGAAGCTTTATGCTTAATAACTTGACTCAAAGGACTTGTTTGTCAAATTATAACTTGTTGTAATATGTACGGAATTTGTTTGAGAATATTTGGTTGAAAATGTTTATTGGTATCTCCAAAAAAAAAAAAAAAAAGTTAGGTCAAATTTGACGGTTGTGACCTACTGTTTAACATTTTTTTGAGCGGATTTCCCTTCAAAGGCACCGGTCTTTAATTTTTGCCCCTCAAATTATTGATCTTTAATTTTTACCCTTTGCCTAAAAATTCATGGGTTCCGGCTTTGAACCCCCTCTGGGTCAAAAATTAAAAAAAAAGAATCGCACGACAGAATTTTGGATTAGCAAGCAGAGTTTTGGATTCAAACTCTGCCTTAACCTTAAGGCAAACTCTTTGTTACAAGGTCGCAAACTCTTTATTATAAGGTAGCAAGCTCTGCCTTAAAGGAGAGTTTTGCAGACAAATTCTGCCTTGAAATTTTTTTAAAATTTTTTTGACTACTGGGGGTTCCAACCCGAAACCCATGAGTTTTTAGACGAAAAGCAAAAATTAAAGACCAACAATTTGAGGGGCACAAATTAAAGACCAACCCCGAATAAGGGCAATCGTGCAAATTACCATTGTTTAACGGGAAATTTGTATGAAAAAAAAAATTGTATGAATGCCCTTTATCTTTGGGTGGTCTTTACTTTTTGCCCTTCAAAGCGTTGATCTTTAATTTTTGTCCTTCGACACTTTAATTAAAAAAAAAAAAGTATTCGAAAATATCTCTGACATCGAAAAAATTAAAGAACAATAATTTGAGGGACAAAAATTAAAGACCAGTCCGTATGAAGGACAATCCACGCAAAAAGTTATTGTTTAGCCCATCTTGATCCAATTCATCTTAACAAAGCTTACTTGGGCTAGATTCAGCCCGTCTTTACCAATTTAGGGGTAATTTGCAGGATTACCCTTCACTGGGGGTGGTCGTTAATTTTTGCTCCTCAAAATGGTGGTCTTTAACTTTTGCCCTTCAGACAGAATTTCGCTAAGGCAGAATTTGCACATGGACAGAATTTTCCCATGCAAATTCTGCCTTGCGATTTTTATTTTTTTACTGAGCTGGGGTTCAAACCCACAACCTCGAGGTATTAAGCGAAGGGCAAAACTTAAAGACCACCAATTTGAAGAGCAAAAATTAAAGACCACCCCAAATGAATGGCAATCTGCGAAAAAAAGCCAATTTATTGACTCAGCACATCTCACCTCGCCAACTTCAGCCCGAACATCTCATCTGTCACCCCTACGACCCTACCCTCACCCAACTTCAACGTCAACCTAGAGCCTGTTTGGATGGGCTTAGGCCTAAAAAAAAGGAAAATTTACTGGACATAACTACCTCTAAGACTTATTTATTAATAATAGCTACCTTTTATTTTATTTATTTTTAGTAGCTTAAATTAATTTCAAAATTACCAGTTGTAACTGATCTACAAGTGTCTATGTATTTCCCAAAAACTTACGGCCCATGTTCCCCAATAACTCTCAATCTCTTCTCTTTTCAAATTAATTTATCTCCCATCTTCAATATTTTCAACCGTATTATACGCCCATTATCTATCATCATTATTAGCACGATTCCATCTTCCTTAATCGTTACCCACACAGTGTAGGTAACGAATAAAGGATGACAACAAGTAAAATGAAGAAAATGGATGTCTTGATCAACAGGAAAGTTTACAAAATTCGAAAACCGGTTGGGTAAGGGAATTGGGAGCTGAGGGAGCCAATTCGGATGACAAAGTCCCATTAAACTAGACGGATTGCTCAAGTGCTCCATGTCAATTTTGCTTTAAAATCCCAACCTGTTGCAATCTACAGAGAAGACACTAAAAGAGTCGAAGCTCAAGTTGGCACCTGTAGGGTAGAGAAAATTCTGGGCATGATAAAGGAGAATTCTTCTTCTTGGATTTTTGGTGAATCTGTGGTTAGTGTGGAAGTTGTAGAAACACCATTGATGAGAGTTGTGGAGTTTCACGCCCACCAAGTGTTTGATAAAATGTTTCAGTATATTTCACTGTATTTATCTTTTTCTTTTTTTTTTTTTTTGTGTAGAACCTATTTTTGCTCCACTTTGTTTTCACGATTTTTGTATTTTACTGTATCTCAATGTAATTCTGCATTTTGTATTTCTAATTTATGAAATAGTTTCTGATATATTTCATTGTATTCCAGTATATATACGCATACTACAAGTTTATATTTCTTAAACAATCAACCATATTTCATTGCATTGCAGCGTATATTTTTCTATTTTTGAAAGTTTTCAGATCTTTTGTGGTTTTTGAATTCAAAAGGTTTTGATTGTGATAAAAGTTGAGAGAGATTCGTGAGCTGTTATGAAATGCGTGAAATATGGTTGATTTAATTTAACTTACCATTTAAAAAGAAAAAGAAGAATTTGTTCAAAAAATATAGCCAATTTTTACTCAACCCGATTTTGTATTTCCCTGTATTTCAAAAACTCTATTCCATAAATAGCTCCTGATTTCACTGGAGCATGTTTACTGTTCACTGTATTTCTCTATATTTCAAAAAAATAGAAATACACGCGTTTTTAAAGAAAAGTAGCTACGCTTGGTAATTTTGCATTTTATAGTTATATCTAGTTAGAAGCCAATAAAAGGTAGTTATTTATGTAAGTTATCCAAAAAAATAAGTTGGGATAGTTTAACTTATTTTTTTGGCTTATAAGTTGTGCTTTAGATAAGCTAAGTCAAATGGGCCCAATTATTTTTTTGAGCTTATTTTAAGCACAAAATGACTTTAAGCTGGCCAAGCAAACACTCAAAAAAGCTGAAAACAACTTATAAGCAACTTATAAGCCAATCCAAACGGGCTCCTAATACATTATACAGGTGCGACTAAAACTTTTTTTCAGCAAATATTTGAATAAAAATAACGTTAATTTGAATTAATTAGGCTATTGGTTGCAAATCCAAGTGTTAATTAACTAAGATTAAGTAGCATTACATTTTTTTTGTTTTGTGCTGTAGGAATCCGAATGGTAGGGTCAAATTATTAAATTTCTAGTGAGAATTTGGATTAAGATTCGTCACATTAATTTATAAAACCAAATTACATATTTTGTACTGCATAAAAAGATACTACTCCCTCCGTTTCAATTTATATGAACCCATTTGATTGGACACGACATTTAAGAAAGAAGGAAGACTTTTGAAACTTGTGATTCAAAATAGGTCTTAAAAATTTGTGTGACTGTAAATCATTCATAAAGTGAATTTGTTTCCAAATTAGGAAATAAGTCATTCATTTTGGCACGGACTAAAAAGGAAATAGGTTCAAACAAATTGAAACAGAGGGAGTATAACTTATAGTAACAACTAATAATTCAAACTATTATAATTTTTTTTGGTTAATATGAAGATATAATAAGCAGCAACCAAAATTTAAATTAGTTGAGTCAATTAATTTCAAATTTAATTCCGGTGAAAAAAAGTTAAATTCGAACATGAGATGCATAAAGTAAAAAGAGAAAAAAAACCAAACTATCTTCTACGATTCCAAACATGAAACTTTTTACTCCTGAAATAGAAATAGTGATTCATAAAATAAAAGATACACTCAGATTGCTTTATAACATTAACCTTTCTTGTGATTTACGATATTAAAATTTTAAAGGCAAGGAAAACTTTCAAAGTACTGAGCTACTTAAGAAAGGAAGAAAATAAGGAAAAGATTTGAATAGATTCTCACCTGTCTTGTTTTGATTTTTAATTAACCGTTCTTTTAACCTATGTTCGTTAAAATAGGTCCGTAATTTTTAACACTAACCTTCTCTTTTCCCAAAATCTATATGACCGGCTTCAATTATAATTCAGTAGGAGTTTGGCCATGAAAATCAAATATTTTTCACTTTATTTGAAATTTTGAAGTTGGAGTTAAAGATGGAGTTGTCTTTGGTTATAGTTTTTGCAAAGAATATTTGATTTTGAATGTATTGAAAGTGTTATATCCCGCATTTTTGCGTATTTGGATAATTTAAGATAATGGCGGGAGGTTAAGAGCAAGACTATAATTTTAATCTTGTTGGGTGCATAAGTTGTTTATGAAAATTTTAAAGTGGGAATATTAAGAAAGGTCAAGGGTATAAAGGAAAAATTCGTAATATGACTCGTGGAAATATGGAGGAAGACGAAGGGTAAATTAGGAATGTGAAAAAACAATTTTTCATGAAGTGCACAAAAAAAAAATATGGGCTTGGAAGAAAAGGGGTCATTTGGGCCGTCTATAGTAAATGGGCCAAAGCCCATATGAGCACAAAATTAATAAGTCCATAAGATGACTTAATTAGTCATCTTATTCATTATGTCCCTAGAAGTTTCAAGAACCCTAAAGAACAAGAGAGGAGGAGAAACATAAGAGGGGCTATTCAGCCACCTCCAAAATCAACAAGAACCTTGAAAATTTTTTCTTCAAAAATCATTTCCTACTAATTGAAAGGTCCTTAGCAATGTGGAGTGGTCCTTGGAGCAAGAAAAATCCATATTCTAGCAAGTTACAAGTCTTAGCTAAGTGAAAAATCAAGGAAGAAGGTAAGAATTTATTCCTTATATGTTATGGATGTTTGTGCATGTTGTAGTGTACAAAAATGAATGAAATTCTTGAAGAATATGGGTGTGTGTGGTGTAGCCGTATGGTTGTTGGTGTAATGTATAGAAATGGATGAAAATGCATGGAGCATGAATGTTGTTGTTGTGGCCGAAAATAGGGGTGATGTTGTGAGATATGATGAATTGAATTTATGTAGCATTTTGATTGTTGTTGTGTTGTGGATTTTATGATGTTAAATGAAGGCTTAATGGCTTGAAATGAATATGAAATTGTTGGTGTATTATGGAAGGAGTTAGTGCGACTTTGTTATGGCTTCTTATATTTGTAAGAATGATATTGTTAATGTGTAGGCTATAAATATAATTCATGAACTTGAAAGTGAGCCATTGTTTGGAAGATTGTAAGTTGGGTGGTGGTGATTGAATGTGAAAGAAGGAATTAAGTAGTTATTGTTCTTGTTGAAATTGGAAAGTGTTGGATGAAGTAGCATGTTGATTGAATTGTTTTGAAATTTATGTGAATTGAATTGAATAGAATTGAATGTTAGAGTGTTGCTAGAATAATTGCTAGTATTGTTGTTGGCTTGGCCGGGTTGAATTCCCGAATTGTTGTTGGTTAAAATTGGCTAAGTTGAAGTTTTGGAGATGGTGTATTTATAGGGGAAGTGCTGCCGAAATTTCGGTAGACAAATGCTACTTTAAGATTCCACTTCTAAATGCTCTGACCAAAGTTTGGTAAATATGACCAATTTGTAGATTGTGGAGGATTTGCAACTTGAATTTGGAATAGCATAAGGAGCGGAAAGAGGTATGTAAGGCTTTACTGTTCCTTCTATGGCATGTCTTAGACGTAATAGGTCGGATACGAGCCTTGGGGACAACTCTATTCTCCGAAATCCGCACCTAAAGTTTCCCCTTTTTCATTCAGTAGAATTGAATTAAAAATCGTGTGAAATGTTGGAAAAACTTCCTAAACCTCTAGAACTTGCATAAATAAGACCCGACTACCTTGAAACCCTCACAAGTAACGCTATGACATGTAACATATGCAAATGGTGTACGCTACCTCATTCGGCCCGAGGTGGGCCCATTGTTCCCGAATTTTCCCTATTGCTCCGTTTGACTCATTTTGGAGTAGAATCCAAAGGAAGCTTTTGATCCTTGTTCCAATTATCAAACGATAAATACTGTACTATTTTTAATGGAAATATGTCTATGATGACCATGATAACGATGATGCTAAGGAAGAGAATACGTCTATGATAAGTATGACAAGAATGATTCCATGACTAAGAGTCTTAAGCTAAGGACCCAATATGAATAAGAAAGTATCAAACTAGTTCTTGATTTCAATTCTATTCCTTGGTTATGACACCATCCTCTAAAGATTCCAAAGCCGATGAATTGATTTCTATGACGTCCATGATTTCATTCTATGTTTCTTTCAACACTATTCTCCGTTGATAGTCTCACCTTAAAATACTTGTTCCTTCAAGGTGAGACAAGGCGATCACGATTGTTCCATAATGTAATCGGAGGTCACCGACCTTATGTCACTCTGATGGTTACATGATTTTCTTTGGGCTCTCATGCATGCTTATATGACATATGTATGTGAGATATGAATATGTACATGGGGGATGGGAAGGGAAACATGTTTCATTGCCACCTGGTCAGTTGGCTTATCATCCCGGACGCGGGATGCCCGGACGCGGGATATATGGGCGAGCCGATGAATTTCGGTGCTATGTGGGCGAGCCGACATTGTTCGGTGCTATGCTATGTCCTGCTATGCTATGACACGATATGATATGACATGATCCCATATGATTTGATACGATATGATATGATATGATAAGACATGACATAATATAAGTTCTATTTTCTATGTCTATGAAAAAAAAAAGTTTTCCGAAGACAGACAAGCATGCATGGTATCTGGCCTGAAAGGGCATTCCTATGTACAAGTTACTTTCTTATTTCATTATATGTCCTATGATCCCATGATATTGTTATTCAAGCTCTATGGTTCGGCTTGCATTATTTTTCCATGCCTTACATACTCGGTACACTATTCGTACTGACGTCCCTTCTTGTGGACGCTGCGTTTCATGCCGCGCAGGTCAGCAGGTAGACAGGCTTGACTCCTAGGAGCTTCATCAACATTACTATAGCGGCGCTCCAGTTGTCTCGGAGCCTCAGTTCCTTGGTACTATTTTGTGTATATATTCGGGCACGGCAGTACTCGGCCCTTCTTATGTATATGTGTACTATGTTTAGAGGCTCGTAGACAGATATGTACAGTTAGATGTTTTGTACTCTTGAGGGTCCTCGTCGCTGTATAATGTACTAGCAAAGTTTAATTGCCTATGTTTATAATTATGCTACTGATGTTAATAGTAAGCAACGGAAAAAAAAAGGGATATGGTATAGTGCATACGGCCCACTTAGTGATAAGAATGCGATACGAGATAGGGGGTGCTCGGTACAAGTATTGGGTACCCGTCGCGGCCCTAGTTGGGTCGTGACAGAAAGTGTAAAAAGTGAAAACAAGTTTTTAGGTGTATTTCAAATTTCAAATACAATTGAAGTTGTATTTGGAATTTTCATGGTCACACATTGATTTCTAAATAAAGTGAAATAATTTTCCGGAAAAAAGTAAAAAATTCTCATGGCCAAACGTGTTTAGACCGAAACTTTGGTTTCAATTTTTAATAGCAGTAACACAATCTTTATTCTCCTTTTGGTATAATTGTATAAGAATTTAACCTCGAGAGGGAGAGTGAGGTTTTTGAGCTAAAACATCATTAGATCGTATGCCTTCAGATCTATCCATGGTTTGTTGCTACTAATCCTTTGGTTTTTACTGTTAGCAACTTCCGTTTCCCGTTAGTTTTGACGTTTTAATATTTCAATAATATACAATCCAACATAAAATATTACATTCACGTAGTCATATTTTTTATTAACATCTGCATGGCCAATTTTTTTTTTTTTTTTTTTTGTGCAGTAGTGTTTATAAACACGTTATACAACATTATAGACTTACTGTAGACAATGTATAAACCTGTATAAAAGTGTATAATGATGTATAAAAGGGCTGTTTCGGGTAATATTAAAAATATGAGCCATTTTGGATAAATATTTTCTCCAAATAGATATAGAGTATTATTTTCCCTAATGTGTTTTTGACCTTGGAGCAAAAGTATCTACTTTGTTCAAACATAAAGGACCTTTTACGTTTGGTGTAACATATAAAGTACCAAAATATTTTAGACCGTAACATAAGGGACTATATGGATCTTTTTCTCTCTTGAAAAAAGCTAATTCTTTCGACTTTGTAAGTTCAGATCAAACAACTAGCTGGACTACTATTATTCTTATCGCTATCTCTTTCTCTCCTTGGATTCAACTTGTAAGCAGGGGCGGATCCACATGGTGTCACGTGGGTTCATATGAACTCACTTTGTTGAAAAAATAATACTGTATATACATGTATATTTAATCTATTTTTAAAATAGATACAAATATATATTAAATTTGACTCCACTTGAATAGAATACAACACCAGCCCAGTGAAAGTGGGTTCATTTTCGGTCAAATGATCCGAGTTCGAAACCAGCCTACAACAATTGACTATCCTCTTTTCTTTTAAACAGATCTAACACGTCCTTTTGCAACACTTTAAAATATTTAACACTTACGAAAGTTTTGGGGGCAAACTAGAGTTTCTTTTAAAAAAAATAATAATAGAACTTAAAATCAAAAAGGATCCCATGTCCCAATCTAAAACAGCAAATAATCCCCAATTCCCATTTCCCATTTTCCAAGCCCTTACGTCTCTGGTCTCTTTGCTTAAATTCGAAACACAACCTTGCTCCATAAATCTTCCGGATTGCTGAAATTTCACCCACTCCGTTATCAATCAAGGTTTGCTCAATATCTTGTGGAGTTAATTTCCTTATGTCATGAAATATTAGTCTCACATGGAGCAAGCAACCACCTTTAATTCCCTTTTTTTCTAGTAAAGGATATCTCTTGTCTCTTTCCCTGTTGCATTAGATGTTGGCTTTTGGTTTTGTTCTCTTCCTGGTTACTCCTAATTTTAAGTTCTTGTAATGGGATTTAGGTCTTTTTAAGTTGTACCTTTCACTGCTCTGTTGTGGAATTTTGTCAATAATATGAATTAAATTGGTACTTTCTAAAAAAAATGTTTAGTTCTTTTGTAGTAGATGTGAGAGAAATTATTTATAAGATCTAAATATGGTTGAACTTTGAACATGTCAAAAAATAAAGTGAAAAATAGATTGCTTGACTAATTAAGAAATTTGAGACTCAGTAAGTAGTGTCGCTTCTCGGAGGCTGAAACCCATTACGTTATGCCTAGTATTGCTTTTACGGTGAGTTACTATCGTGGACTTTAGTTTTTTTTTTTTTTTTGGAACCCCCTTGCACGAAATCCTGGGTCCGCCACTGCTTGTAAGTTCCTCTGTTTCTGTAATTTTTTCACAAAAATGTCATCTTATTAACTGGTTTTATTGATTTTTCGGTTATTGTCATGAAATTTTATACATTTATGCAAGATTGACGAATTAGGGTCTACTTGTTGTTTGATGGAATGTCCAAGTGAAAACTTGTTGAGCTATTTTAGCTAGAATAATTAGTAAGTTAATGATAGTGAGAGTGATATGTTCTTTAGGAAGATCATGGACCAAAAGCTGATTAGAACGGAGAGTCCAAATTTCTTATAACCCCCATATTGGAACTTGTGGACTCTAATTTGTCATAAAAATGTAATGTTTTGTTATCTTTTTGCATTATCTCTGCAGTATTGACTGGGTTTGTTGAGTTTTTGGTTCTTGAGTTGAAATTTATGCATACCCGCAAGGGTGCTCAGTTGGTTGAGCATGAGGCTTTCACAATGGAGGTCTCAGGTTCGAAACCCCCTGCCTATAACAGTAGGGGATTTGCCTTCTGGGTCGAGCTCATCGCATGAGGCTTGCCTAGTGCAGGTTACCTCTCCTGTGTGGTTTACGAGTTATTGCACAGAAGCTGGGTTTACCCTGTGCGCGGCTGCGGGTTCCCATGTCATAAAAAAAGAAGAAGATGAAATTTATGCATTTATGCAAGGTTGTCGAATTAGGATCAACTTATTGTTTGACGGAATGTCTTGGAGGAAACTTGTTAGCTAGAATAATTACAACAACAACAACAACAATAATATACCCAGTGAAATCCCACAAGTGGGGTCTGGGGAGGGTAAGATGTACGCAGACCTTACCTCTACCTTTATCGGGTGGAGAGACTATTTCCGATAGATCGTCAGCTCAAAAGAAACGTAGTTAGCTAAAATAATTATAGATTAATTAATGATAGTGATATGTACTTTAGGAAGATCACCCACCAAAATTTAGCGATTAGAAGGGAGAGTTCAAAGATCTTATAAACCCCAGATTGGAACTTATACTTTTGATTAGTGTTGACTAAATGAGCCTATATTTTCCTTATCTCTTTTTTTCTCTCCAACAGCTTCAACCTAATCCAGTCTAATTTGAAACCCAAATTTTGGGCATAAATGGTCTGTATGGGAAATCCGGGTGAAAAAAATGAGATGGGTTTCTCGATTGGGTCATTTCCTAACTTATGGGTTTCAGAATGGAAAAGATAAGGCCTTTAGTTTTTTTTATGATGAAGTAATAAGAAATTTCATTACTGGCATCAAGAAGATGCAGAATAATACGAAAAGTTATAAAGATAAAAAACTTTGTTAGCTCAATTACAAAAAAGACTAAACTAGTACCAAGGAGCTAACAAAATTCAAAAAGTTGTCAGTGAAAGGTTATGCCAATTATAATAGATACAAAAGACATCTAGCCTTGAGGGAGTGATTTGGAGTTGATAAACCTTCAAAACATCTGTTGTTCCTCTCTGGCCATACACCAAAAGATACTACCAGGTATCCCTCTTTCTACCCATACTGTATATTGTCCCTTTTGTTCCGTGTTGAACTAGAACCTTAATTTATTACTTATTATTAGATCTTAGATTGTTAGGTTAGTACAAGTCGATGGGGAAAATCAAACTCCCCACCTTGGAATAGAAATGATTTTTGTTCTTTTGTCAAATCTTTCAGATTGGCTTGAAGGCCTTACCATCTCTCCAATTGCACCAGTATTCAAAGGCTTCTTTAGTGCGATGTAGCATTACCTAGCTAATACCAAATATAGACAAAAACATGCTCCATAAGAAAGCAGCAATGTAAAAAGAGACGATTGTTGGATTCAAGGTTCTGTTGGCACACGTAACATCTATTGAAAATCTGTAATTCTCTTTTCTTAAGGTTGTCTTGAGTGAGGCAAGCTTCATGAAGGGCTGTCTATTCCAACTGAAGCATATCATCTTTGTTGGGAGCTTAGTCTTCCATATCAACTTCCATGGTTAGTTATCAAGCACTTCATTAGGAGCATTTGAGTTTGCATAGCCTTCTTTCACTGAGTATTTACCATCCTTGTCACTGTCCCACCTTAACTTGTCTGCTTCCTGGGCATTTATCACTTGGCCTTCTAGCCTAGAAAGCAGGTTGGTCACTGCATCAATTTCCCAGTCTTGTAGGTTCCTTCATAGTAGTACATCCCAGGTGTTGTCTGTCCTATTCTGAGTGATGGAAGAATTTGGCTCACATGCTATTTGAAATAGGATTGGGAATTCTTCCATCAGGATGATATTGTTCAGCCACCTATCCTTCCAAAACCTAATATGTATACCATTTCCTGCTGCTAGATAAGGCCTTTAATTATGTCCGCTGGGCACGTGATAAGTGAAGTGCATCAAGGACGTGCATGGCAAAGTATTGGTAGAGGAAGCTCTCATTAGACGGACATGGTAGTCATACTTTCACAAACTCTTGAACGACGAAGGGGACAAAGATATTGTGTTGGGAGATTTGGATCATACCGAGAGGCGTCGCGATTTTGGGTATTGCAGGAGTATTAAGGTTGAGGAGGTTAAGGGTGCTGTTCGTAGGATGTGCAAAGGAAGAGCAACTAGACCTGACGAGATTCCTGGAAAATTTTGGAAGAGCGCGGGCTCGGCAGGGTTGGAGTGGCTGACTAGGTTGTTTAATGTCATCTTTAAGACGACAGTGATGCCCGAAGAATTGAGGTCGAGTGTAATGATCCCTTTATACAAGAACAAGGGCGATATCCAGAGTTGCAACAACTATAGAGGTATCAAGCTGCTAAGCCATACTATGAAAGTGTGGGAAAGGGCGGTGGAGATGAGGGTGAGGAGAGGTGTGTCTATTTTAGAGAACTAGTTCTGATTCATGTCGGGACGCTCAACTACAGAAGCCATCCATCTTATAAGGAGACCGGTGGAGCAGTATAGGGAGAGGAAGAGGGACTTACACATGGTATTCATCGACCTAGAAAAGGCTTACGACAAAGTTCCAAGGGAGGTCCTATGGAGATGCTTGGAGGCTAAAGGTGTACCTGTGGCGTACATTAGAGTGATCAAGGACTTGAGGGAGCCAAAACCAGGGTAAGGTCAGAGATGACTTAGAGCACTTTC
The DNA here is from genome assembly GCF_019175385.1 of Lycium barbarum. NCBI lineage: Eukaryota > Viridiplantae > Streptophyta > Magnoliopsida > Solanales > Solanaceae > Lycium > Lycium barbarum. The sequence goes on from NC_083342.1 coordinate 21,564,567, forward strand.
CAGTTGTGATGGGGTTGCATCAAGGATCAGCTCTTAGTCCGTTTTTATTTGCCTTGATGATGGATGGTTTGACGCGGCAAATTCAAGGTGAGGTGCCATGGTGTATGCTTTTCGCGAATGACATAGTCTTGATCGATGAGACTGATAGTGGAGTTAACGCTACGCTAGAGGGTTGGAGACAAACTCTGGAGTCTAAAGGGTTCAAGCTGAGTAGGACTAAGATAGAGTACTTGGAGTGCAAGTCCAGTGAAGCTCCTCATGAGGCTGGCGTGGTAGTGAGGCTTGGTACGCAGGCCATCCAGAAGAAAAGTAGTTTTAAGTATCTTGGGTCTATTATACAAGGCAACGGGGAGATTGACGATGATGTCACACATCGTATTGGGGCAGGGTGGATGAAATGGAGGCTCGCTTTCCGAGTGCTATGTGATAAGAAGGTGCCACCACAACTTAAGGGCAAGTTCTACAAAGTGGTGGTTAGACCGACTAAGTTGTATGGGGGCGGAGTGTTGGTCAGTTAAGATCTCTCACGTTCAAAAGATGAAAGTTGCCGAGATGAGAATGTTGAGATGGATGTGTAGGCACACTAGGAGGGACAGAATTAGGAATGAGGTTATTCGGGACAAGGTGGGAGTGGTCTCGGTGGAAGACAATATACGGAAAGCAAGACTGAGATGGTTTGGACATGTGAAGAGGAGACACACAGATGCCCCAGTGCGGAGGTGTGAGAGGTTGGTCATGGATGGTTTTAGAAGAGGTAGGGGTAGGCCGAAGAAGTATTGAGGAGAGGTGATTAGATATGACCTTAGATAGGAGGGTATGGAGGACTCAGATTAGGGTAGATTAGGGTAGAAGGCTAGCAGATAGTCTCGTTTATCCTTTCATAGTAGTGGTCGCATTATCGCGCTATAGTTTCTTGTGCTTTGATTTTTGCTACTATCTGTTATTTCCTGTACTTTGATTATCTTATTTTATCTGTGATAGCTACTGGCCCTTTGCAAACTGCTTCATCATGGCTTAGTTGCTTTCGTTATTTTCATTTCCATATCGCTTTGAATTTCTTGGCCTTATCTGACCTCTTTTATGCTTTCTATTGAGCCGAGGGTCTCTCGGAAACAGCCGTCATACCTTCGTAAGAGTAAGGTCTGCGTACACTCTACCCTCCCCAGACCCCACGTTGTGCGATTTCACTGGGTTGTTGTTGTTGTATAATAGTTCTCTGTTGCTTATTCATATTATTATTAAATATGCAGATGAGGCTCTTAATAGTTTTCGGCCCTTGCTTCTTACGTGATTTTCAAACATAGAAAGCAATTTTGTTGTTTTAATTTAAGTTCATTAAAGTTTTCATTGTACACTTAGAAATCAATTCTGTCACAACTTAAATTTTCTGTCTTCTTATACTTTCTATGTTATGATTGCGTGATTGATCTTAGGCGGAGATGTCTACGGAAGCTAATGAGGAATCTTGCGAGATTAGTTCGTCAGTCCCGTCAAACGAGCTAAAAAACAAACTTCTTTTGGTTTGGATACTTTCTTAAAATTGCCTCATGCTAGTAGAAATGAAAGGTTAAATGATCTATGTAGCGCACTATAGGCCTGGAACTTCAAATTTGAAGCGACATATAGATACACACACAGGTAATAGACAAGAGAATAGGTCTGAGACAATTGACATATAGATACGCACAGATAATAGACAAGAGGATAAGTAATTTTCCATTTCGGGTAAAGCATTTATTTTATAATTAGGTGATGGGAAAAAAGAACCACCAGTTTTGCCGTTTGTTTTGATTGATTGCCTTAGTTTTGTTTTGATTATTATCATTTTTAGTTGGCAAGAAAGGCTTCTAAAATTTGACATTTGAAATCGAAGGATTTGAAATTTACCAATCTATATCCAAACCTACGCATCATGAACATGCTTTATGAACTTAACTGGAGTAATTAATATCGGCAATGGTTGATCTATACTGCTAAATGAAGCCTCACCATTGAGATGCTCAGTAACCATCTTGATCTTCCTTAAGTTCTAACTTCTTTGGTTATTACTCATAAATGTTTGTTCCTTGAATTGCCACATTTGTTGTATTACCAGATTGAACAATAATAGGATTAGGTTGGTCTTTGCATTTTCTTCGTTCTCCTGCTATTTAGCCATTAAATTTCTTTTAATTTATGTGAAATTTTCTCAACAACATTTTGTACTTCTGAATCTCACATTTTGCTCTGGCTAAATGTAGAACAGGTAAAGACGGTTATATAACCTCCCATTTGTATCTCTGTTTCAAATCTCTTGGTGCCACTTTCCTATTTCCCACTGTTGTATCAAGCTCTGCAATTGTTCTTGATCGTCTTCGCTTTCTTGCCAAGGTAAGCTAAATCTTGTGTTTTTAAATTTTCCTTTTTCTCTGTTTGGGTGTATATTGTGATACTGCAAGCTCAAAAGTTATTTTCATTGTTTATTCGCATTGATATGAAACATTTTTGTACCCAATTCTCTAGAAGCAAATCTCTGGGTCCATATAACTTTGCAATATTATAAAATATAGATTCTGGATTATATTTCGTTTGTATTGACTTTCCAAATTGTATTTTTGCTCTCTAAATTCAAGAAAAAACTTGCATATTATGCAGTCCGTTGTTCTAGATCTTATGGTCCTGATAAAAAGAATATTTAATGGTCCAGGTTCATAGAAGTATATTTCCTCAAGGCTAGGGGTTATGGAGGCCAAACAATCTTATCTCTGAACCTCATAGTTCCTAAAGGACATACGAACTTGAAAGCAGAATGACAAATCAAAGAAATTTGTATTATGCTTATTGCATAAATCTGTCCATGTCTATGAGGAGAATGAGGAATGAAGGAGAAAAAAGGGGATGGATCCATGAAATTGACAGAATTTTGAGTGTTAGTTCAAACTAGAAAAAAAATTAAATACCACTATCATAGTGGTTTATTCCATTAATCAAAAGAATAGTTTACAAGATAGATAGGAAAAAAGCCAACAAACAGAAAACACCAACTGATCAAAGGATCAGCAGGAAAAAAAAAAAAACAGGAAAAAACAGTCAACTTGCTCAAATGAACAAGTTAACAGAAACAGCAACAAACAGAAAAAGAAAGCAGCAGTAGACTTAATGCAAGCAGTGTTGATGCCTTGGATTGATGCCACATTTGAAACACCTCAAAGCTCTCACCAGGTGCAATGGAATCAAATCCAAATGAATCTTCTTCAGGCTATCAAAACTGGACTGCACTCTTCCAACTTCAGCTTTTACTCCTTGGAAAGCAGTTTCATTCTACAAGAACTTAAACCATTATATGAGCAATCTGCACCACAAGCAACCTAATGGAATGAACATCAAAGATGTTAATACCGCCATTAAGGTCAGTTCTACATATGATACATTTTGCCCATACAAACTCTAGGCTAACTACTTTAACTGTCACCTGTACCAGATCAGGACTAGTATCTGAACATAGTACCTCTTTAGGTTGGTGCTCTCCTTCTGTAAGTGCAGCTTGAGAAGGGCAATGAGAAGGTACAGTTCAATTCAATTCTTTTCAAGAATCTGTCCACCTCCTGTAAGTGCAATGAGTTTAAGGGCATAGCACCTCTTTAGTATCTGAACATAGCACCTCTTTAGGCTGGTGCTCTCCTTCTGTAAGTGCAGCTTGAGAAGGGCAATGAGAAGGTACAGTTCAATTCAATTCTTTTCAAGAAACTCTAGGCTAAACTACTTTAACTGTCACCTGTACCAGATCAGGACTAGTATCTGAACACAGCACCTCTTTAGGCTAGTGCCCTTAAGCAGCACCTATCCAATCCTCTGATGAATGTGATTATCCATGGTGGTTGATGACAAGCTCTGGGAAGTTTACAGGTGGTAGTGCATGGGAATTGCTGAGAACAAGACAAATTGCAGCACAACAGTTTAGGAACATATGGGTGAAGGGGCTTCCTTTTAAGATTTCATTCTTCTAATGGAGGCTATGGAAAGCAAAACTGCCTGTTGATGAAGTTTTAGCTAAATGTGGCCTTGCTGGGTGTGGAAATACTATACAGATGCAGCTGGAATTCAAGGCCCAAACTATTATTTTTGTGCTTGGATTAACAATTTACTCATATAAAGGAATTTGAGTGTCTATTTCTAGCTAATATTATTGCTCTCTCTCTCTCTCTCTTTTTTTTTTCCGGGGCCCGGGGGTTGGGGGGCGATATTCAGTTGCCTTGCCGAGGGCCCTAGTTGAGATGAAAGTCTTCAGGTGTTCCTTTGATAAAAGTTTGGAATTTTGGAGTGAAAAATACTAGCTTTAATCTACAAGCTGTATGACACAACATGTCAAACAAGAAAGTCCAAATGACTGGATTGCAGGTTTTGTTTCTCTTGTCTAATTGTGGAAGCAAGACAATCATTAGCTATTAGAGAAGCATCAAATATGCAATGAAAGATTTTGTTACATACGAAAAATTACCTTATGAACTTCCTTTTTCCATGATTGAGGTTCATTTTAATTGAATTCTTTTTTCTGTCCTTTCATAGATGATTCTATCAAATTATATTTCATCCTTTTTATTCTATTTCGCAGGTTGATAGCAGCTATGGCAGGAGTTGTTAATAAGTTCTTTGTCACATCTATGATTATGTGGGCAGCTCCTATTGCAATTTTGTACGCCTTTAACCACGACTTAATTCCTGGTGAGCTTTCCCTAAATTTTCTGATACAAACTTTACTCGATAAAATATTTTGTTTAAAAAATTTGGGCTATTATACATGCCAGAAGTTGATGGCCATACTAAAGTAGGTATTTATTGGTCTTAGATAATTAAAATATTTTCTTCTAATTAGTTCATTATTCAAAAACCTTGGACTATGCCTTTCTTTTCATTGTTATGCTTTGAGCCTTGTCCTTTTTTGTGCTTTTACATTTGATCACAGTGGTATTTAGTTTGCAGTCACATCAGTTTGTGGAACATGAGGAAAGTGTGACAGATTTGTGTCTATTAATTACTCAACTATGTGCTGCCCTGCAGTCTTTGTTGCTTGAAATGATAATTTCTTCACCCATCTGAGTTGACGTATTCAAAGGGAGCCAAAGTTTCTTCACACTTTCATCTGAGTTCGAGGGACAATTATGATGTGTTGGCCTCACAATACGTTCTGTCAATTGAATTAATGTGATTATATTAGTGCCGAGCTCTCTGCTTGAGAATGGGCGAGGTTGGTCATGGTGAATAGGGAAGTTCTGGAGATAATTTTAATTATATTCTTATCTTTTGTCAAATATCAAATGAGAAAAGAAATCTTTTTTTTGTGGGACATAGGTTGTTTTGGTAGGAGAGCACTCTCAAATGTGCCCCTTGCTTATGTCTTAAATAGCACACCTGATACTTTTTCTCAGAGTTATTAAATTGACAAGAACATGGATAGAACCACGAGGGTGGCTCAGTTGGTTGAGCATGGGGCTTTCATGATGGAGGTCTCAAGTTTGAAATCCCCTTCATACGAAAGTAGGGGATTTGCCTTTTGGGTTGAGCTCGTCGTCCATGGCTTGCCTAGTGCGGGTTCTCTCTCCTTTGTGGTTTGCGGGCTATCCCATAGGAGCGGGGTTTACCCTATGCGCACCCAAAGGATAGCGGCTGCAGGTTACCTTGTCATCAAAAAAAAAAAAAAAAAAAAGACATGGATAGAGTGGAAGGTGATGAACTATAGCAGGTACTTATGACGGATTTGTGACTAGTTCGCCTCCTGGCGCAGCCAAGTGTAACTGTGCTGAGCTTCTAGGACACATATCTGGGTGATTACCCTATCAATGCTTGCTGATTCCTGCTCTATCCATTAATAGTTTTACATACCAAAGAATATCAATAATGTGCATGATACAGTAGCTAGGAAAAGACACGTATAATATCCATGCTTTGTAGACCAGAGAACCTGTCACCATTTTGAGTACTTATGGATAATACTGATTAAAAGTAACTGGAAACTTCTTTGAGATTATTACGAAATGAAGTTTTAAATTTGGATGAGTTTTTGAGACACTTTTGGTTGATGGAATAAGGGAATCACAATAATATAGTTTTTTTTGTTGGTTGTGTATTGGTTGGAGTTGCAAATCAATTCCCATTGGCAGCACTTACAAGTAAGAAATGTCGTTTGTCTTGTGATTGAAGACCTGTACGGGCAATGACACAATTTCTTTTATCTTAACTTACCACTTACCGCAACATTAAGTCTAGTCTATGTTTATGAGTTAATTGTGTAGACCTTTAAGATTTCTCTATGATTTAACTTGCGAGAAAAGGCCCAAAATAGTCCCTTATGTTTGAAGTTTGAATCAAAACCATCCCTTGCCTTTTAACCTAGAGCAATAATAGTCCTCTAACTATGCAAAACCAATGCACTTTCGGTACAAACTAACAGATTCCATAAAAAAGAAACAGAACTTGATAATAGACTCACCCAACTCAACCCACCCACCCACCCATTCTAAATAACTTCCAGCTTTCCTCCCAAAGTAAGATATTGGGTTGCAGCCCTAGAAGCAAGTCATACCAAATCAGATTTAGTGTATTTTTAGGTCTTAGAAGTCCCATATATAAAACTATCAGGTCATATGTGATGCATGATACATCAAACCTGAATGCTTTCTTTAACATTAAAAATATGCTCCTTATGCAATTACTGGTTCCAACCATTTCCACCATTTCAACCAGGAGCTTGGAAGAATGACCTCATACATGGAGATTAATGCGAATGAGTTCCAACTAAAGATTTTCCATACCCAATCCTTCAATTTTTTTTTTTTTTCATTTTAACTGGAGTGTGAATTCGAACTGATACATTTAACTAGTTTGACGTTAACCAACATATGATATTGAATACGTAAAATACCGTTTGTTTGTTTCAAGACCGATTCAAGTAATCTTTGGAAGTTAAATTCGAAGTCAGTGTGTTACTGTGTTATGATGAAGATATGATGGGTCGATCTAAAGTGAAACAAAATCAAGAAAGAAGAAAACAAAAGGCACAGTATGTGATGAGCTGAATTATGATAAGGATGTGATCATCTTTGTGGGATTGTTCTGAGGGAATGTAGAATAACCCCCACAAACATATTGTTGTTGAATAAAACTGGAATGCTCTCTCTAGAGCTGCTTAATTTAGTTTTGAAACTAAGGATGTAGTGTTTCTAAGAATGTAATCAATTATTATAATTTGGGAAGAAAGATGAGGCGGGTTATCTGAATCGGGTGAGTTGTTGAGTTGAGCGGATCTTATACTAGGTTCTTTAGTTTTTGGTGGAATCTGTTAGTTTGTACTAAAAATGTACTAGTTTTACATAGTTAGAGGAGTCATAAGTGCTCTAGGTTAAAGGATAGGGATGGTTTTGATTCAAAACTCAAACATAAGGGACTAGTTTGGTCCTTCTCTCTTTAAATTGCCTCCTGAATGGTTTCGTAAGTCGCACAATATCACTCATCTCTAGTTTTCAGAAACCAAAGTGATTTTTTCTGTATGAATGACCACATACCATTTGGTTAATACTACCTTGGAAAATGCAAAGAATAAGCACCGGGTTTTAGATGGCTTCACAGTGGCCTTTTACCACAAGTGTTAGACAGCCACAAAGCAAGACCTGTGAATGCAATCTAATGCCTCATGTATTGTTCGGAGAGATCTTTCAACTATATTTCTGATGGATAGTATGAGGTTTGATTCGAGCTATGAAATGGTGTCATCGATATCACCACTATATTACTGCTAAGGTCATATTCCCCTGATGTTCATTTCAAAGTGCTGGCGACAGTGTTCTTTTCTCGTTCTTCTTGCTGCTATTAGCATTAAGATTACTATCTTCTTTTTTCTTCTTAAACTAAAAGTCCTGATATCTTAATCAGACAGCATAATTATGCTTTTTTGCGCTGATAGCCTTTTCCTTTTAGTCAAGTGGCTTATGATTCTAAACTAACCATTGTACATTTGGAACAGGTATGACCGATATGTCTCCCCATTCAATGACATTAGTGAGTGGATTCGTTGCTGTCATATCGGTGAATGTGGTTATTGCATTTTATATTTGTCTGGCAATGAGAGAACCCTCTGATAAACATGAGCCTGATCCTAAATTCCTGGCAGAGGCCAAAGCCAGCGTAAAGCAGTTAGGGCAAAATCAAGATGGGGACTCGTCGAACACCCGAACAAAAAAAGACTGAATGAGGATAAAATTAGGACATTAATGTTCTCGAAGGCATTGGACACCAAATGTCACAATTGAAAAGAAGGCAGAATTTCTCTTTCCTTTTCAAATTAAAGTACTGTTAAGATTCTTAATGGTACTAAACTTGCAGTTCTAACTTTGTGGGATACAAGGGCACAATGATTAATTTTTTTTACCTGGTTGTATTATTTAGAGATTTTGATCGTTTGCAGGGAGTTTTTCTTTTCTTCCTAGTTTAACTTGGTAATATTGGTTTGTTGTAAAGTACAAAATTCCTTATATATTTGGCGTACACTAAATCTTCTTCCTGCAATGTTTCTCTTGTTATTCATATATTTACGCTATATTAGGCGTATGGATATTTGTTTTATCAGTGTACAAGTAATACCATTTAACATGCTCTCTTGACTCATATTTGAAAGGTTTTAGTGTTTTACATTACCTTATCTCAGTTGAGTAATGTGTTGTTTTCAGGATTAAAAGATCTCATGTTGAGAATTAAAATGGTTGAGTAAATAAGAGATGTAAGAACCAGAAAGGTTCTTACCTTAACGAATTAAGCAAGCTTGAGAATTATGAGACATAAGGTAGACCGAATATCCAATTTGTGGCAAAAGGGGGGTTAAAATAGATTTTCCATATAGCACAAATAAAACGATATGCATAGCTTGTAATTGTGCCAAATTAAGAAATATGACGCCATGCAAAAAAAAGTTCCAAAAGTTCGAAACACACAAAAAATTAGAATGAGTGAGAATGAACCTACTTCCCTTGTACAAGATTGAGCATGTTAAATCTTCACTAGGAATAGGGAGGGAAGGTCAGTCCTCAGTTTTTTTTTTTGAAATATTCATATACATACTACTCAGAGATCAACGCCAAATTTCAAAGGTGAAACCCTGGATGAATAAATTTAATTTTAAAAAGAAGTTAATGAAACTTTTTAATATTTTGGTGAGCAGAAAAATTGCACTGACAAAGATGATTAATAATCTTTAAATGAATCAACGATATGATGCAAAGATATATATATATATATATATATATAATCCATTTGCATATTTTATTCTCACAAACAATAAACAATTTCTAAATTGCAGTCACAAAAATAATTAATAATCTCTAAATTGCTGCTATTTAAGTTGTACCTGGTTTTTAAAATTATTTAATTTCTATTCAATTTTTGCACCTGTAAGACAAACTAGCAAACATCAGATAAAACACATGTTGCCTTCTCCTCTCTCCTTCCACTTCATCTTTCTTCTTCTCTTGTTGTACAATACTTCCTCTGTTTCTATTTATTGATATAATTTGACTAGTCAGAATATTTAAGAAAGAAAGAAAGACTTTAAAACTCGTGGTCTAAACCAAATCATAAATTTTTGTGTGTTTGTAAATCATTTCATATAGGGTAAAAGGAAAAATTTTGAGTTAAATTATTTCTAAATATAGAGATGTATCATTCTTTTTTTGACAGACTAAAAAGAAAAGTATATCACATAAATTGAGATAGAGGAAGTAATATTTTTCAAATTTATATCAATTGAAGTACAATGCTTTAAAGAAATGAGTCTTCAATTTCAAATATGAAAAATGACTTTAAATCAGGTGAGTTGTAGAAAAAAGCTTGAAAACATTGGCAAATCACTGTTGTTGTAAGATGGGTTGTCAGATTTGGCGTTGTTTTTTTTTTGGACAAATTGATTATTATGTTTCAAATTTGAGCTCATTTACACTAGATTTGGGTGTTGAATGATATGTTAAATTGTTAAAATGCGAGAACAACTATTTCTCAGCAAAAACTTCTTAGGCTAAAAAGACTGAAGTTCTAGCAAAAAATCGCTGAACTTCAGATATATGAGCCTTAAGTTTATATAAAAATTATTGAATTTTAAACATATGTTCCTTCGAAAAAAAGGATATATGTTCCTTTAAGTTCATTCAAAAATATCGGACGTGTGCTTTTAAATTATGTAAATTTAAGTTTTGGCAAGCCAAACTTCAGACCTGAATAGTTAAACTTTAAATACCATATGTCTAAAATTAATTTACCTGTTGAACTTCAAATTCAACGTGCCTCGGTGCCTGAAGTTGATTTAAGAGGAATGAATTTACAAAAAGGTAAAAACTCCAAATGTTAACTTAAAATTAAATAAGGGTCTGTGCTTTTTCTCTTTTAAAAAGGTACATATGCTAGCCAGCATATCGTCAATGCATCAACCATACGTATCTTATTATCCCAGCTTCCCTAAATGAACACGTAGACTTGCCTTTTTGTATTATTACGAACTACGATGTAAGAAGACACATGAATGCAGGTTCTTCTTTAACAACTTCCAAAGCTTTAATGTTCTATATTCTTTTTTTTTTTAATATTTATTTTCCTTTTATATTTTCAGTTATACAGTTACAGTATGTTATAAATAGTTTTTAGAATTTACTATTCATCTGTTCTTTTTAATATTGCACTCTTTCTTAATTTGTTTAAAAAGAATGAAGCCCTTTTTAATATGAAAAACTCATTAACTTCAAATTTTATCCTTAATGTCATATAAAAAATTAAAAATGATATGACCTGTTGTATTGGACAAAATTCGTAGACTTCAAATGAGCGTATTAAGTGACGACACATGGTTAGAGTAACAGGTCAGATCCGAGTCAGACAACCCGAGGCTTCGGGCATGGCCCCGGAGGAGTGGCGTGACATCTCGCTTCCTGAGACTAAAGAGTGCAAAGGCTCCGCGGGGAGGAGGGAGGGGGTTCGTTTTATCGCACCATTTACACGAATTTCAACGTTCGTTAGAAAAAGACCTCAAATCTTCATCGGGCCTTAAATGAGCTTTATTACCCTTTTTATTATTCATTATTGCTATAACATTAATATTTGGTAATACAGGGGGCACGATTCATGGAATGTGTACCCTATAGTTCAAGTATAAATAGGGATTCTCATTGAATTGTAAGATCATTTGAAATCTAATAGAAAAAAAGTACTTTTAAGCAATTTCTTTATTCTTGTTCTTGATTGTTTTCAAGAAGGCTTCGACGCTTAGCCTGCTCGGATACTCTAGCTCATTGCTTCGTCAAGGCTCAGGTTATTTAATTTGAATTTCTTTAGCGTTCTTTACAATTATCTTGCTTAATCTTGTATATTATTTCACTATTTTGGTCATATTGATCCACGTATTTATAACCACCTGTATAAATTTAACTGTACTGATTTACGAGTAAATACCTATTTAAGATTACAAGTTCTTATAAATCTTTTATTATGTCCCAAAGAGTCAGTCTATTTTCTTTTAAACTGCTCTCTTTACAAGCATAATTTCTATCTACTACTCTAAGATCCACAAATATTATAGTTATAATTAAAAATTAAACGAAATTATATGAATGCACGAGGTCACACTTCACCCAATTCGATCACTTGGGATGAAGGAAACTTGGGAATCAGATGCAGGGGTAATTCCAACCAACTGTTGAGATGTTTATTGGGGTTGCTCACTTCAACCTATTAATGCTCAACGTTGTTTTAGACAGTTTGTTACTCTTTCAATCTCATTTTAACTGTCCTTTTAGCTCTAAAAATTTATCTCAAAATAATTGTCACTTTAGAAATTTAATAAATTTATCCCAAATAATTGTTACTTTAGGAATTCAATACTAAAGTTGGTTCTTATTTCCAACTTTACCCTTAGAATTAAAGAAGAATGCACATTATTTAAGAAGAAATAGTCAATCTAATTTTATTAAATAATTAAAAATAACTTAATAAACTATACCTTGTATTTATTATTTTCTTAGTGAATGTAAAATTAGCTAAAGCGCTAGTTAAAATGGAACGGAGGGAGTACTTAATATTTATTGTCATTTAGTCTCTAAGGAGGGGTTTTGTTGACAATAAAATAGTGTCCATGTTCAAAAATGAACAAAGCACCAACTCTGCAAGTTTGTAGCTTTTCTCTAACTAGTTTGGTACAAGAGATAAGAATATATAATTCCGGGATTATATTTGAGATGAATTTATCCCACGTTTGATTGGGATAAAATGATGGTATCACTAATACCGGGATTAGTTATCTTGAGATTGTAGTGTTATTTTATCCCTGTGGGAGATTGAAATAAATAATCCCAGGATAACTTATCCTGGGATAACTCGTTTCCAACCAAACGACCCCTAAATGGATAAAGGCACCATCAAAGACGTGGTGCTGCAGATGGAGCTGCTCCTTTCCTTAATCAGATGTCTCAGGTTCTAGCCCTGAGTATGGAAAAATAGGGAGCACTTTCCCATATAGATCCTACACGGCATGAATTCGGATATAGTCGAGCTTCAATGCGGGAACTGAATATCGGTGCTGAACTGAAAAAAAGAAAGAAGAAATACATAAAGGCTTATGGTGTTTTCTTTTGTCTGATATCTTTTATATTCAATACCAAAACAAATGAGGACTAAAAATGTCAAGGCCAACATAGAAGCTAGAAATAGCACGTCTATACTAATCGAGCTAACCAAAGCCTAAAAAATATTGTTGTACTCCATAAAATAAAATGGTGGAGTAACCTAAAAAATGCACGGAATATTCCAAGAGCGCGGCAAGAACTGTAGAGAGAAAATAACTCTGCGCGCCGCCCAATTGGTCTTTCTGCTACACAGCACATATTGACTCACTAGGGAGTCGTAGCAGCAGTCAAAATTTACTCAGAGAAGCCCATCCACACACTTGGCTTCATTGCTATAAGTTCCCCAATATTTTAATAAATATTTATTCGCACTGAATATTTATAAAACAACAACAATAATAATATATTCGGTGTGTAGTCTCATGGATGAGATCTGAGGAGGGTAGTATCTATGCAGATCTTACTCCTACTTTTGTGAGGCAGAAGGTTATTTCTAGTAAACCCTTATCGCAAAATAAGTGTAATCAAAACAGGATTAAAAGGAGAGTAACAACATCAAAATATCCAGATGAACAGACAAATGAGGCAACAGGTGGTAAAAAAAAAATGAAGAATAAGATACTAAGTGCCTACTAACTAATACTACTAAGTAAGGAGAAGATGAGAAGAGGATACTAGTCCCCTGTCTCTCCTATGTAAAAGTACTACTCCCTCCGTTTTAATTTATGTGAACCCATTTGACTGGGCACGGAATTTAAGAAAGAAGAGAAGACTTTTAAACTTGTGATCTTAAATGAGTCACATATATTTTGTGTGGTTATAAATCATTGCATAAAGGTAAAGTGTTTCCAAATATAGAAAGAGGTCATTCGTTTTGGCACGGACTAATAAGGAGATAGGTTCACATAAATTGAAACAGAGGGAGTATAACACTTGGCTACCTACCCTTCTACTCTCATTCTCGACCTCCATACCTTCCTATTTAGGGTCACGTCTTCAGTAAGCTGAAGATGTGTCATGTATTATCTAATCATCTCCCAAGTTCTTCTTCGGCCAACTACCTCTACCTCTCCTAAAATCTGCAATAACCATCCTCTCACACCTCCATACTGGTGCATCCGAGCACCTCCTCTTCACATGCCCAAATCATCTCAACCTTGCTTCCTTCATCTTGTCCACCACAGAGGCCACTCCCCATATCCATATGATCATCCTCATCTTCGCTACCTTTATTTTCTTGACTGACCATCACTATGCCCCATACAACAATGTAGGTCTAATCACCACTCTGTAGAATGTTACACCCCGTGGTTTTGTACATTGAGATTCGCCGTGTGTTAGTGATTCTAGTCTTGGATTCGGGGGGTCATCAAGGTTGAATGAGATTAGATGAGTTTATCTTATAGTTATAAGGGGGTAAGTTCATGTTTAGCAGGTATTGGAAGGTTTAAAGGTTGAACAAATCGACGAGAATATGTTTTCAGGAAAAGTGAGTTTTACGGTCAGATATACGGACCGTATAATTTTTACGAACCGTATATCTGGCTGACTCCCACCGTAAATTGATTCCAGAAGGGGTAAGCAACTGCTTGGTGTTGACACCCAATTTTGTCCCGCCTCTCTTCCGAAATACCTATTTTTTGCGTTTCTAATATTTTTGGAAAAAATAAAATATATATATTATGTTTACTATAATTATTAGCCTCTTATCAATACCGCTATTGCATTATTCTATTAATTATTCTTATTACTATTACCGCATTTTATTATTATTATTAGTATTATTATTATTATTATTATCATTATTATTTATTACTATTATTATAATTCATAATTTTTTATCATTTCGGCATTTTACCAGCTTACGCACACGCATAACATTTATCTTTGCATAATTAAACAATAGTATTTATTTCAGTGCGAATTGTCGGAATATTATTGCACGGCTAGTAGAACGCCACTTTTATCCGAGCATTGAAGACTGCATATTTTGTATTGAGAAATATTTAACACAAGTTATTTAGACAGGTCTTTTATTTAAATTTAGAAGCCAAACTATTCTTTGCACTCGGTCCGTATTTTGACTTACCGGACCCCAAATCAAAGTCCGATTAACCCCTAATATTTTTGGACTAGTCCATATCTCTTATCTCAATTTTTAGAATAATTCGTGTTTTAATTTATTAGCCTATTCTCTTAATACCCGGTCTAAAAAAATTGACCCAGTCCATTTATGGACTGGGTCCGACCCATTTCGTGCAAAAAAGGGGGAAACCCTTCCTCTCATTTTCACCCGCCTCCTTCTTCACTCCCTTTCCTCTCCTCCTCCGCCTCTCCACCTTCCCGTCGATTCTCTCCACCTCCCCATCGTCACCTCTACACCACCATCTCCTCCCTTCTTATCACCACCATCACCACCGTCGCCACCACGTTACCTCCACCATACCTCCGACTTCACCCATACACCACGTCTGACACCACTCCACTACCCCATCATTATCCCTCACACCTCTGACTTCGCCCATACCCCCCACGACGCCTCCACTACACCATGCGTCTGACACCATCATGCCACTGCTACACCCATACCTCTGGCACCCCCACTTTGTCTTGTCCCACGCTCCTCTCTCTCTTCTTCACACGAAAACCCTAACAATCCCCTATAAATATTCATTTTCCAAGTCAGTAGAAGGGGGGATTTTTGGGGAGAGGCGAAACCCCCCTAGAATCTGAGATTCTTTTTGGTAAATCCCCAAGAATCGATTTTGGATCGGTGAAAGCCCCAAAGAGACTGGAGTATTTTTTCGATCCCTCAAGAACTAAGTCTTCTTCTTCAGTCACGAAAATTCCCAAAATATTCAGTTTTTTAGCTTTGAATACCTCTAAAATTCCAGTCCCTAATCGTACGAGGTTCCCTGTAAAATATCAGTTTTTCATTTTTTCTAGATATTGTCTCCAATCATTAAATTCCCTTCTGTTTTTATTTTAATATTTGTTTGAATTTGGGCGCGCACAAGTTCGGATTTAGTAGTGTTCGAGGATAAATCGAGACTCCGCGCCTCGTTCCGCTGCACCCGAAGAAGGTAATTCCCCTTCCCTTTTTTTATCGTTTTACATTTTGTTCGGTTTTTCAGCTATTTGCAGTTTAGTTATGTGCTATATCGACATATTTCATAGTCAAGTATGCTTTGGTTTGTTGTTTAGCTGCTTTGTGGCACAGATTAAAGGTTATTCGTCTTAAATCTTACTAAGTATATGTTTGGTTAAAAAATCGTCTGAATCTGGTCACACGTTTACATAACTTAACAAGTTAGAATCAACATGTCATATGACACTGCAAGGATTCTGTATGCTCGCTTCCATTGAAACGCATAGTTGTTGCTGCTATCCATATCTGTTAAGCTAAGAGTTGACGTATAGAATTTGTCTGCCTGAATGTTGTTTATCTTCAGTTTGTTGAGTCCTAAAGGATTTCCTGAAAGCGCATACGTGAAAGAGATTTAGTCTCAGATACGGTTCTGTCCTGTTTGGTTTTAAAATAGTCCAAATTTATTAAAATCCACTAGAAGTGTTTCATCCAGTGATTTAAAGCTTTTCATCTTGAGCAGTTTTCCTTTTTGGCATATCAGTAGTACCTCCCCTTCTTTTATCACCATTCTGTTAAGGGCTTCTAGTAATAGACTAGCTCGTTCTCCTCTAAGGATTATCTCTGTGCTTGGGATTTAATTGCTTCCAAATTGTGGATTTGATTGGTTTAAGGCAGTCATTTGGATAAACTAATGTCTAGTTAAGGAGAGGACTTCCTTGAAATATGTTCTGTCATAATGTAAGCTAAATCTGTTAAGTTTGATTCCCTAATGTTCAAAATGCATTATTCATTGATACTGAACATCTGGTTGAAATGTCAATCATCTATGCTGCTTTTTGTTGAAACCTGAAGCATATATCCATTTCCTTTAAATTACTGTAAACTGTATTGTCTAGTTCTCTCGCTGCTATCTGGATTAAGTAAATGGATTAAGGAACAAAAACATGAATAGCATATGAGTTCGAGGATAAGTTTATCTGGAATTTCATTTTTTGTGTGCCTCTCTTACAGTTAGTTTAAGAATTTAAATGATAGGACTAAGATAACAAAGAGTGCATCCTTGTATTTTATCAAATGAGTTTTTCTGATCGTTAATATGCTTAATGCATGTTTAAGTCGAAACCAAGAGCAATATTTATTGGAACACCTGGAAACGATTTATTAGATTCAAATAGGTTGTGCTCTAACTCAAGATACATGATTAACAATAGATAAATAGATACGATCTTTTTCCACTTCCCCCCTGTCACTTGTAAATTACTGGATGTCAACTGAGATAGTCTTGGTAAAAAAAAAAAAAAATGCTTGTCTTTCCATTGGATTACCTGTGTATGAGCTTCTGCCTTCCAGATAACTGTGTAGTTGCCCCCAAGTGCATGGCACTTTGGTTCCCATATTTGCATCATTCTGTTTGACCTGCTGCAAGTATATGCCAAGAAATTTTGAATATGTTGCCTGCCCATTTCAGATTGTCATTTGATATATTGTCATTAGATGTATGACTTTTAGTCGGTTTGTTCAATTTGTATGAGCAAATTTGGAAATGAATTTTAGTTCTGTGGGGATATTACATTCCTGAATCTGTTAATTTCTACATGTCTAAATTATAAAAGATACCATGTTTTGATCTGATTTGAGCCTACGCCTTTATATGTTTTACCATATTCTTTGAGTGTATACTAATCCTTTCCCTTTCATCTTTCGCATGAACTCGCATACGAGTCCGAGGGACTCGTTCTTCTCCTGCGTGCGTTGTTGGGCTAAAAGTCCAACGAAATCATCTCGAGTAGCTTCCCATCAAGCCAATCTGCAATATCAATATATATAAAATTTATTGGGCCAAAGCCCAGTAATATACATAGTGTGCAGCAGCTAGGCCGAGAAGATGGGCCTGATCCATTCAACTTTCTTCCCCTCTATTTTATTTTTTACTGTTGCGTATTTTGATTGGTTTTGTATGACTAACCTTATCTTATTTCATTAACTTAGATGGAATCCTAACGATTTAGTAGATTTAGTTTTAGTAATGGGTAGTTAGTTTAAGGAAGATTAACAGTTAATTCCGTAAGTTATACTTTTTTTATGTTTCATTTTGTTTGGGATAATTGATTTGCAAAATTCCATGACTATATATTTTAAGTAAAATAAATCATATTTTTATTCTTACCATTTTAAGATTTCACAACGTCATTAAATAATAACTTAAGCATATTTTATAAACCTTGTTTCAAGATTTTTTCTAATCATACAAGTTTTAAATCAAATGCATTTAATAGAGTTAGAGAAACGAAACTTATCTACTTTACATCCAATTCAAAATAGGTTCAGATGTTCTACGCCACTACATTTATACAATATAATTTTATTCTAAGGTTCAATTTGTTAAGTCTTATCTAAAAGTGTCTATTCGTATGCGAATCATTATATTTTGCAAAATCTAATTCTTTTTTAGATGACATTATTATTTAAAGCTTAATAACATTTATTAGCTTATCTTAAATGAATTACCGTGCAATTTTTTACAAGTTAGTTTAAATAGCATTAGTATTCAAAATCATATCAACATTCAAGAGTTTACTTTAAATGGCATTTGAAGTTCCCTTTCATGTAAATCATCATGCTTTTCTACAAATCTCATTCTAAATAGCGTTTCTATTTAAAGTTTTATCAATTTCTATCAATCTTGTTTTAAACGGCATTTGAAATCTTCTTTATCATATTTCATCTTAAGCAACATTCTTGTATTTTCTTAAAATCTTAGCAATATTTCTTAGCTTTCTTTTACTCTCCTTAAGGTTTAATGTCTTATTTATCATCAATTAATTAACCTAAGTTTGGTCGGATAACCGTAAGTTAACGGATTCTAAAGGATGCCTAACCCCTTCCCTTTAGGATAAGATAGAGCCCTTACCTAGAATCACATTGGTTAAGCAGACTATTAACGGAGGTTTAGTTTTAACTTTACCTTAGTTAACATTTAGATGTCCTAATTCATCGTTAAATTAATTAGGTGGCGACTCCTTAAAACAAGTAATTTAGGAATCCCCAATATGTCATACCTTAAATCAAACCCGATTAAAATGGGGTGTGACAGCTTGGCGACTCCACTGGGGACTTTAGGCTCTAACCATAACAGACTTAGGTTAATAGTTAATTTGTTGAATATCTTGTTGGTTTTCTTTTTGCCTTCATTATTGCTTTTCCCTTATATGGTTTTAAGTGTTTGTATTTTATTCCTTATGTAAATTTTTCTATGTAATATGTATATTATTGCTTTCCTTAAATTGGCATTTCGCTCATATTTCTTCCACTCCTGGAAAACTCACACATATTCACACACTTAAAGCGGCTTCGCAGTTTGCGCCCGTGCACTACTAAATTACCCCTTTAGTTGGATTGGTCTTGTGGATTTAGTCGATCGGCGGTGCAGTCGACGGCCACAGACTTTCCACTTCCAAGTTGTCCGCTTGGGGAGCCTTGTGTCATAGGAAAACCATTCTTAGTCTACCTAGGGTAGAGCGAAACCAAAACCTTGTAAGGACATGCATCATTTTAAACCTAGGAAGCTTAATACCCTTGGTGTATTAAGTTCATTAGTCAACCTTACCAAATGTCGAAATGAGTCTATGACTCTAAGTGACACTACTCACTATCTATGTGCATTATTTGAAGGACAAATATGTGGAATATGTGGACCTAATACTCTATAGATAAATATTTCAAGGAAACTGACATTTTGTTGCAGGTTGCCGTGGAGCATTAATTAATGCCGGAGGTTGAAGACAACCAAAGGAAATTAGTGAAGTTGAAGTATTAGATATCTTAGGTTGATTTTGAGATGTATTATTGGCATGTAATAATTTTTATTCTTGCAAATTACTTTTAGGAGGAGTTGTGGAATAATACATAAAAGACATGTTTGTCCTTCAAATATTCGTTAGGCCTACCTCTGGCATAAAGAGGTCCCTTGCATTATAAAACGCGATGTATTATGTGCAATAATGTGTTTATATGCAATAATATGTCCTTACCGTATACTGACTCATTTTTTTTTTCTTTTTCTTGTTTTATCTTTTTTCTTTTTAAAATTTATTTTTAAAATAAAAGGTTGACTTGTGCTAAAGGGGAACTGGCGGAGCATCCATATTTCACACGGTCTAGAGCCAAGAAATCAGACTCTGACTCATCACTAATCATCTGGTTAACTAAAAAGACTCGTTCTAAAATGGATCAAAGTTTGATCAATGCAACCACTTCATCTGAGCCATCTCTTAGTTTGCCGATCACGAGTGATCCCACATCTTCTAATCAACCAGAAACACATTTGGAGATCATTGCTCGTTTGGAGCGACGAGTTGCTGAATTAAGTCACATGGTACTTCACAACCGGTCATTTTCTCAAACGCCACCCATGACACAGATTCAAGGGCAATGTCGCACAGATGTTGATCATTATGTCGAAGTTGAAAATGAAGCACGGTCAGTTAATGATAAAATGATAAATAGAAAGCTCAAAAGTTTGGAGGATGCCATGAGAAGTTTGCGTGGACTGGGTAGTAATCAAAGCGTGAGATATGAAGAATTATGTGCATTCCCCGAGGTAGAATTGCCACCAGGTTACAAGATTCCAAAATTTGAGAAGTTTGATGGGTCAGGAAATCCTTTCTTTCATTTGAAAGTCTATTGTGAAAAGTTGATTGGCGTAGGAAAGAATGAAGGGATAAGAGTCAAACTATTCAATCAAAGTTTGAGTGGGAAAGCCTTGGAGTGGTATTCCAAGCAAGATACAACCAAATGGCGTACTTGGGATGATTTGGCAAATGCTTTTGTGGATCACTACAAGTTTCATGTTGAGATCGCTCCTGATAGAATCTCAATTACAAAGTTGCAGAAAAAGTCGATCGAATCATTTCGAGAATATGCTATACGGTGGAGAGAAGAAGCATCTAGGGTACACCCACCCATGGAGGAGACAGAAATGGTTATTTTCTTCATTCAAGCACTAGAACCGGAATACTATGAACGTTTGGTGACAATGGGTGGAAAAACTTTTGCAGAAGTGATCAAAGCTGGGGACATGATCGAAGATGGCATTAAGACAGGGAGAATAACAAGTCTTGCGGCTTTGCAGTCTACTAGTAGGGCTATACAAACAGGTACTCTCGGAAACGGAAAGAAAAAAGAAAAGGAAGCAGCCTCGGTAATGGCTTTGGGAAACACATCATACCACCATCAACGACCCCCGCGATACCAGCCTAACGCTCACCACTCACAATATTTCCAATATTCTCCACATCCCTACGACCAAGCTTTGTCATCTTACCAACCTCAATCACCACAAATATCCTACCCTGTTTACAACACACAACCAGCATATCGAGCTCCACGACCACCAACATATCCAGCTCCACCATCACAAACTCATCATCCAAACAATGCATCTGCACCTCGCCCAAATAAACCGTTTCGCAATTTCACACCATTAGGAGAGCCACTGAGCGTTGTTTTTGAAAGACTGCAAGCTTCAGGCCTAGTATATCCTGTGGAAGGTAGAATTCCAGATCCATTACCCAGAAACTTTGATCCCACTAAAACATGTGCATATCATTCGGGGGTAAAAGGCCATTCCACTGATCGTTGTTACACATTGAAGCATAAGGTTGAGGATCTTATTGAAGCAAAACAGATCACGGTCAAACCACCAACACCAAATGTGGTTAACAATCCACTCCCAACCCATGATGGGGCCACGATAAATATGATTGGAACAGATGAAAATGTTGATGACCCAGTCGAATTTATAATGCCTGTGGATCGTGTGGAAGATCATGATCTTGTAGCCGTTGCTTCTCCGGCTGTAGTGATAAGGGGTTGTGTGCCTGTCGAGATATTAGGAGCTTCATCAATACCTGTGGAAGTAGTTCGAGCACCAAATCAGTTGCCAGTGCTCGATACAAAAGCCGTACCATGGAATTATCAACAAACTGTGATGGAGTGTCGAGGAAAGGACACGATCACTGACAAGGTTAAGACGTCAGGAATGACAAGGTCTGGGAGGTGCTATTCTCCAGAAGAACTAGTTAGATTGGGGCAACTTAAGGAAACCAACGTACCTCCCAAAAGGGTCGTGACTGAATTCGAAGCAGAAGAATTTCTGAGGAAAATTAAAGCTAGTGAGTACTCAGTTGTGGATCAGTTGAAAAAGACCAATGCTCAAATTCCTATTCTCTCTTTGCTTTTGAGTTCAGATATGCACATAAATGCACTGTTGAGGATTTTGAATGAAGCATATGTTCCAAGCGAAACAACTAGTGAGGCGTTAGCTGGGATGATTGAGCGCGTGCTTGACAGTCATCGAATCAGCTTCGATAATGAAGAATTGCCGCCGGAAGGATGCATGCATAACAAAGCACTCCATATAACTGTCAAGTGTCGTAACATGTTTGTGGCTAAGGTATTAGTTGATGGGGGTTCTGGACTCAACATCTGTCCATTAACAAGTCTGAAGAAGATCGGATATAATGTTAGCGAGCTCAAGACCAGTGATATGAATATTCGAGCATTTGATGGGGCTCAAAGGCGCCCTATTGGGGAAATAGAGTTGAAAGTGTTGATTGGCCCTGTTGAATTCATTATGGATTTTCAAGTACTTGATATTTCCACGACATACAACATGTTGTTAGGTAGACCGTGGATCCATTTGGCTGGGGCCGTACCATCTACTTTGCACCAAACTGTCAAATTCGAGTGGGATCAGCAACAAATATGTATACACGGAGAAGGAGACACGTCTTTCTATCTAGAGCAATCCACCCCATTCGTCGAGGCAGAAGGAGGGTTCGACGGAGCAGCTTACCACGCTTGGGAGGTTGTGAATGTCACTAAGGAGAGTGAAGTATGTCAAACTCAAGAGTTCAAAAGATCATGTGCCGCAATTATGGTTGCAAAAGAAATGGTGAGAAATGGGTACCAACCTGGATTTGGGCTAGGGAAAACACTAAATGGGCGGGTTGAGCCAGTCGTTCTCCCTACGCAACAGTTTACATTCGGTTTAGGATATGAGCCAACTAAGGAAGAAGTGAAGAAAGCACGAAAAAATAAAATGAAGGAGATTGCATTGCCAAAACCTATTCCTACCATTGATCAAACTTTCTCAAAACCTTCAGATCTGATTGATGAAGTTGCCTATGATGATATCGTGGAGGGAGTCAAGAACCTGTTCGGGGAAGATGAAGATGATCATGCTGCGATAATCAAAGACTTTGCTGAAATATTGACTTTATAGGCTGCTGAGCCAGGACCTGAGTTGCAAAATTAAACTTCTATCTTAGCCCCGGTTCGTCGGGAGTTTCAGTTTTTCAGTTTAAATTTCCTTTTGTAGTAGGCCGGAGGCATCAACTAGAACATTTAGTTCCTTTTGTCATGTTGCCTCTATGTTTTGTTACGGCCTTTTTAAATTAAGATTCTGTGATTTTGTTTGGAACGAACTACGTTTGGCCTGACTTCCTGTTGGATACGTAGGCAGCCCACATCGGGTTCGGCCACTTTTTCAAAATATTTCAGGGTTTTTGTTGTATGAGTGGAACTACGCATGGCCTGATTTCCTTTTGGATACGTAGGCAACCCACATAGGGTTCGACCCCTTTTATTAAAAAACAAAACTCAAAAGTCTTTATTTGTATAACGAACTACGTCTGGCCTGATTCCTTTGGGATACGTAGGCAACCCGAGGCGGGTTCGGCCCTTCTATTTTAAAATTTTCAATATCTTCGATTTGTTCAAACATTTTGGTTCCCATAAAATACATAAGGATTTTTATACAAGATTTTGGTCTTCTCACCGTTTAAATTCATGTGTCTTAATATCTTGAAACTGGGACAAAATTTTTGAAGTCGGTCAAATCACTTTCAAAAAACTTTCATTATAAGTTCTTGCTTTTCAATTGTCCAGAATCAAGCATCTCCAGGACTGAAACTGGGATAAATTTTTAGAAATAGCATAAAGTTGTCTTAAATATTTAATCATTTTTCAATAAGAATCTATCCATATTTCTAAAATGCAAATAAATTCAAAAATCAAGACATTTTACAGATTAGAGCCACTAAGTATTTTCAAAATCATTCAAATCTCATTACTTTTATTTTCAAAATACATTTTGTATAACTGAAACTCCCCGGCAAAGCAAGATATGTGGTGAGACATCGAAGAACGTGGACGCGACCGAGACAAAAATCAAGTCAAGGGCCAAGTTCCCCGACATGCACAAGTTAATCAATTTTCTTTTAAACTCACAATTTTTCTTTGATGAGACAGGTTCAACTAACATGAACGTGGTGCATATTTTAAATTAAAGACATGATCAAAGAGTTAGCTTCCTTCAAAAGGCAAATATTGTTCAACGCGGATGCAAAGGTAGCTTATGATGAACGGTGGACGTCGTACCACTCGTTATGAAATCCCGATCGCAGCAGTGGACATGAATTTATCTTCTCAACGAAGAGCCCCCGTGGCATTTCTCGATGGATCAAATACACATAATCGTGGATTTAACTTTCTTCAAAGGGGACTGACTGTGGTCACCCGTTATTGGTTGTGGATATAAACGTGGATACCTTTCTACAATACCATTTTGAATGGACGTGGATTTACATTTACATTGTGGATGTGAGCAAGGAGGCAGAAGTAGATTTATATTACAAAAGAAAATGCACACATAATTATGGAAAGTGGATGCAGATTTATTTTTCGAAAGTAGAAGTGGATTTATTTTTGCACCGTATAATACGGATGTGAAAGTAGAAGTGGATTTATTTCAAACAACCGTATAATACGGACGTGGAAGTAGAGGTGGATTTATTCTTTACACCGTATAATATGGATGTGAAAGTAGAAGTGGATTTATTTCAAACAATCGTATAATACGGACGTGGAACTAGAAGTGGATTTATTCTTTACACCGTATAATACGGACGTGAAAGTAGAAGTGAATTTATTTCAAACAACCGTATAATACGTACGTGGAAGTAGAGGTGGATTTATTCTTTACACCGTATAATGCGGATGTGAAAATGGATGTTGGATTTATTTTTGTATCATGAAATGCGGACGTGGATTTATATTTTACACCGTGGAAGTGGACATGGATTTCAAATTTTATTTCAGGCACCCACCTCCGAATGCGGGAATTTTATATTTAAGTTCAGGCGCCCACCTCCGAATGCGGGAATTTTATATTTAAGTTCAGGCACCCACCTCCGAATGCGGGTATTTTATATTCAAGTTCAGGCACCCACCTCCGAATGCGGGTATCTTATATTTTATTTCAGGCACCCACCTCCGAATGCGGGCATTTTCTATTCAAGTATAGGAACCCACCTCCAAATGCGGGTATTTTATATTTAAGTCCAGGCACCCACCTCCGAATGCGGGCGTTTTATATTCAAGTTCAGGCACCCACCTCCGAATGCGGGAATCTAATATTCAAGTTGAGGCACCCACCTCCGAATGCGGGTATTTTATATTCAAATTCAGGTGCCCACCTCCGAATGCGGGTATCTTATATTTATTTCAGGCATCCACCTCCGAATGCGGGTATTTTATATTCAAGTCCAGGCACCCACCTCCAAATGCGGGTATCTTATATTTCAAGTTCAGGCACCCACCTCCGAATGCGGGTATCTTATATTTCAAGTTCAGGCACCCACCTCCGAATGCGGGTATCTTATATTTCAAGTTCAGGCGCCCACCTCCGAATGCGGGTATCTTATATCTCAGTTCAGGCACCCACCTCCGAATGCGGGTATCTTATATTTCAAGTTCAGGCACCCACCTCCGAATGCGGGTATCTTATATTTCAGTTCAGGCACCCACCTCCGAATGCGGGTATCTTATATTTCAGTTCAGGCGCCCACCTCCGAATGCGGGTATCTTATATTTCAAGTTCAGGCACCCACCTCCGAATGCGGGTATCTTATATTTCAAGCTCAGGCACCCACCTCCGAATGCGGGTATCTTATATTTCAGTTCAAGCATCCACCTCCGAATGTGGATTCAACTTTTGAAACAGGGGTTGCAAGTGTAACTTCTCCAACCCTGGCTTATTTACATATATTTCTTTATTGCTAACAATTGTTTTAGCTGATGGCTTTTGACAATATCAAAGTTGGCATCACACATCAAATCGTGGAACTTTTTCTTCGGCAGCGAACTGGGGCAATTCGTCGGGAAAGACAATCAGACTTCCCGACACGGGTCAAAGATCTACCTCGAACACTCGTCTCTAATTACAAGTATTCTCTAGCGTTCCAGCAATTCAATTTTGAGGATTCTCAAGTTTCTATCACAATACCCAGTGTTATCATAATTCAGCACTAAGACAATATTTTGCAAGTTTCGCGCCAATTGGGGTTCAAGTGTCGTAATTGTCCCAGAACTACACTCGACCTGATTCTCGTATAGCCCGATATATGTAGGCAACTCAGAGACCGGAGTCCGGTCATAATCCTCTCAAGTTTCCTTTAGCCGGGACAAAATAGGCTACTGAGTCAACGTCTTTGCCCGACAACTCTTTCATCATTACCGGGCAAAGAGGGACAAGTTGTTGACACCCAATTTTGTCCCGCCTCTCTTCCGAAATACCTATTTTTTGCGTTTCTAATATTTTTGGAAAAAATAAAATATATATATTATGTTTACTATAATTATTAGCCTCTTATCAATACCGCTATTGCATTATTCTATTAATTATTCTTATTACTATTACCGCATTTTATTATTATTATTAGTATTATTATTATTATTATTATTATTATTATTATCATTATTATTTATTACTATTATTATAATTCATAATTTTTTATCATTTCGGCATTTTACCAGCTTACGCACACGCATAGCATTTATCTTTGCATAATTAAACAATAGTATTTATTTCAGTGCGAATTGTCGGAATATTATTGCACGGCTAGTACAACGCCACTTTTATCCGAGCATTGAAGACTGCATATTTTGTATTGAGAAATATTTAACACAAGTTATTTAGACAGGTCTTTTATTTAAATTTAGAAGCCAAACTATTCTTTGCACTCGGTCCGTATTTTGACTTACCGGACCCCAAATCAAAGTCCGATTAACCCCTAATATTTTTGGACTAGTCCATATCTCTTATCTCAATTTTTAGAATAATTCGTGTTTTAATTTATTAGCCTATTCTCTTAATACCCGGTCTAAAAAAATTGACCCAGTCCATTTATGGACTGGGTCCGACCCATTTCGTGCAAAAAAGGGGGAAACCCTTCCTCTCATTTTCACCCGCCTCCTTCTTCACTCCCTTTCCTCTCCTCCTCCGCCTCTCCACCTTCCCGTCGATTCTCTCCACCTCCCCATCGTCACCTCTACACCACCATCTCCTCCCTTCTTATCACCACCATCACCACCGTCGCCACCACGTTACCTCCACCATACCTCCGACTTCACCCATACACCACGTCTGACACCACTCCACTACCCCATCATTATCCCTCACACCTCTGACTTCGCCCATACCCCCCACGACGCCTCCACTACACCATGCGTCTGACACCATCACGCCACTGCTACACCCATACCTCTGGCACCCCCACTTTGTCTTGTCCCACGCTCCTCTCTCTCTTCTTCACACGAAAACCCTAACAATCCCCTATAAATATTCATTTTCCAAGTCAGTAGAAGGGGGGATTTTTGGGGAGAGGCGAAACCCCCCTAGAATCTGAGATTCTTTTTGGTAAATCCCCAAGAATCGATTTTGGATCGGTGAAAGCCCCAAAGAGACTGGAGTATTTTTTCGATCCCTCAAGAACTAAGTCTTCTTCTTCAGTCACGAAAATTCCCAAAATATTCAGTTTTTTAGCTTTGAATACCTCTAAAATTCCAGTCCCTAATCGTACGAGGTTCCCTGTAAAATATCAGTTTTTCCATTTTTTCTAGATATTGTCTCCAATCATTAAATTCCCTTCTGTTTTTATTTTAATATTTGTTTGAATTTGGGCGCGCACAAGTTCGGATTTAGTAGTGTTCGAGGATAAATCGAGACTCCGCGCCTCGTTCCGCTGCACCCGAAGAAGGTAATTCCCCTTCCCTTTTTTATCGTTTTACATTTTGTTCGGTTTTTCAGCTATTTGCAGTTTAGTTATGTGCTATATCGACATATTTCATAGTCAAGTATGCTTTGGTTTGTTGTTTAGCTGCTTTGTGGCACAGATTAAAGGTTATTCGTCTTAAATCTTACTAAGTATATGTTTGGTTAAAAAATCGTCTGAATCTGGTCACACGTTTACATAACTTAACAAGTTAGAATCAACATGTCATATGACACTGCAAGGATTCTGTATGCTCGCTTCCATTGAAACGCATAGTTGTTGCTGCTATCCATATCTGTTAAGCTAAGAGTTGACGTATAGAATTTGTCTGCCTGAATGTTGTTTATCTTCAGTTTGTTGAGTCCTAAAGGATTTCCTGAAAGCGCATACGTGAAAGAGATTTAGTCTCAGATACGGTTCTGTCCTGTTTGGTTTTAAAATAGTCCAAATTTATTAAAATCCACTAGAAGTGTTTCATCCAGTGATTTAAAGCTTTTCATCTTGAGCAGTTTTCCTTTTTGGCATATCAGTAGTACCTCCCCTTCTTTTATCACCATTCTGTTAAGGGCTTCTAGTAATAGACTAGCTCGTTCTCCTCTAAGGATTATCTCTGTGCTTGGGATTTAATTGCTTCCAAATTGTGGATTTGATTGGTTTAAGGCAGTCATTTGGATAAACTAATGTCTAGTTAAGGAGAGGACTTCCTTGAAATATGTTCTGTCATAATGTAAGCTAAATCTGTTAAGTTTGATTCCCTAATGTTCAAAATGCATTATTCATTGATACTGAACATCTGGTTGAAATGTCAATCATCTATGCTGCTTTTTGTTGAAACCTGAAGCATATATCCATTTCCTTTAAATTACTGTAAACTGTATTGTCTAGTTCTCTCGCTGCTATCTGGATTAAGTAAATGGATTAAGGAACAAAAACATGAATAGCATATGAGTTCGAGGATAAGTTTATCTGGAATTTCATTTTTTGTGTGCCTCTCTTACAGTTAGTTTAAGAATTTAAATGATAGGACTAAGATAACAAAGAGTGCATCCTTGTATTTTATCAAATGAGTTTTTCTGATCGTTAATATGCTTAATGCATGTTTAAGTCGAAACCAAGAGCAATATTTATTGGAACACCTGGAAACGATTTATTAGATTCAAATAGGTTGTGCTCTAACTCAAGATACATGATTAACAATAGATAAATAGATACGATCTTTTTCCACTTCCCCCCTGTCACTTGTAAATTACTGGATGTCAACTGAGATAGTCTTGGTAAAAAAAAAAAAATGCTTGTCGTTCCATTGGATTACCTGTGTATGAGCTTCTGCCTTCCAGATAACTGTGTAGTTGCCCCCAAGTGCATGACACTTTGGTTCCCATATTTGCATCATTCTGTTTGACCTGCTGCAAGTATATGCCAAGAAATTTTGAATATGTTGCCTGCCCATTTCGGATTGTCATTTGATATATTGTCATTAGATGTATGACTTTTAGTCGGTTTGTTCAATTTGTATGAGCAAATTTGGAAATGAATTTTAGTTCTGTGGGGATATTACATTCCTGAATCTGTTAATTTCTACATGTCTAAATTATAAAAGATACCATGTTTTGATCTGATTTGAGCCTACGCCTTTATATGTTTTACCATATTCTTTGAGTGTATACTAATCCTTTCCCTTTCATCTTTCGCATGAACTCGCATACGAGTCCGAGGGACTCGTTCTTCTCCTGCGTGCGTTGTTGGGCTAAAAGTCCAACGAAATCATCTCGAGTAGCTTCCCATCAAGCCAATCTGCAATATCAATATATATAAAATTTATTGGGCCAAAGCCCAGTAATATACATAGTGTGCAGCAGCTAGGCCGAGAAGATGGGCCTGATCCATTCAACTTTCTTCCCCTCTATTTTATTTTTTACTGTTGCGTATTTTGATTGGTTTTGTATGACTAACCTTATCTTATTTCATTAACTTAGATGGAATCCTAACGATTTAGTAGATTTAGTTTTAGTAATGGGTAGTTAGTTTAAGGAAGATTAACAGTTAATTCCGTAAGTTATACTTTTTTTATGTTTCATTTTGTTTGGGATAATTGATTTGCAAAATTCCATGACTATATATTTTAAGTAAAATAAATCATATTTTTATTCTTACCATTTTAAGATTTCACAACGTCATTAAATAATAACTTAAGCATATTTTATAAACCTTGTTTCAAGATTTTTTCTAATCATACAAGTTTTAAATCAAATGCATTTAATAGAGTTAGAGAAACGAAACTTATCTACTTTACATCCAATTCAAAATAGGTTCAGATGTTCTACGCCACTACATTTATACAATATAATTTTATTCTAAGGTTCAATTTGTTAAGTCTTATCTAAAAGTGTCTATTCGTATGCGAATCATTATATTTTGCAAAATCTAATTCTTTTTTAGATGACATTATTATTTAAAGCTTAATAACATTTATTAGCTTATCTTAAATGAATTACCGTGCAATTTTTTACAAGTTAGTTTAAATAGCATTAGTATTCAAAATCATATCAACATTCAAGAGTTTACTTTAAATGGCATTTGAAGTTCCCTTTCATGTAAATCATCATGCTTTTCTACAAATCTCATTCTAAATAGCGTTTCTATTTAAAGTTTTATCAATTTCTATCAATCTTGTTTTAAACGGCATTTGAAATCTTCTTTATCATATTTCATCTTAAGCAACATTCTTGTATTTTCTTAAAATCTTAGCAATATTTCTTAGCTTTCTTTTACTCTCCTTAAGGTTTAATGTCTTATTTATCATCAATTAATTAACCTAAGTTTGGTCGGATAACCGTAAGTTAACGGATTCTAAAGGATGCCTAACCCCTTCCCTTTAGGATAAGATAGAGCCCTTACCTAGAATCACATTGGTTAAGCAGACTATTAACGGAGGTTTAGTTTTAACTTTACCTTAGTTAACATTTAGATGTCCTAATTCATCGTTAAATTAATTAGGTGGCGACTCCTTAAAACAAGTAATTTAGGAATCCCCAATATGTCATACCTTAAATCAAACCCGGTTAAAATGGGGTGTGACACTTGGATTTTACGGTCCAATTATACGGACCGTATAATTTTTACAGTCCATAAAAGTGGACCGTAAATCTGAGTCGGTACCATTTTTTTATGTAATATACTCGACCCTTATTCATTTTAACTCATTTCCAACATTTCCCAAGTCCATTAAAGCTCTAGAACCTTCTCCTAAATGTACCCAACCAAACCCAAGTGAAATCAAAGATCAAGAGGCAAAAATCAAGAGATTCAAGTGTTGGGAGGCTCACTAGGGTTTGTAGAGTCCAAGAATTCCCTTGATGTTGAAGTTGGGGTTTCACTCAAGTGAAATAATTTGACCCAAAGCTTGCTCGCGTGTGATTAAGGTAAGTTTTCACATCTAATGCATGTTGTTGAGAATGTTTGATGGTTATACAACTTGATTGAGGGATGAAAGTGAAAGAGGAAGTTCAAATATGGATTTGATGATATTTTGAGTAGCAAAGTAACTTGAGTTATAATTATTAGAATGTTTTGAGTATATTCTTCTTATGAAAGGTAATAATGATGATGGGGAAGTGTTGTATACAAGTGTATAAAGGATTGTGTGGAAGTTGTTGATATAAATTGATTATGAGAATGAGTTTTGGGATTATATTGGATATAATTTGAATAAAAATCTCTTAATCATGATATTGTTGAAGTTGTGGTTGTTGTTTGGGAGTTGATTTGGAATATGGTGGAAGTAGGTAAAATAGGAGAAGTGCTGCCCAATTTCCGCTAGCTTACTAATTAGTCTAGTTTGAACTCATGAGTATTTCCAAGACTTGACGTTAGTGTGAATCCTCTTGAATGTAGATTTGTGAGCTTGGAAGGAGAAACGTTAAGTAGCTAAGGAGACGAAAAGGTATGTTAAGGCTAACCTTTTCTTTCTAAAGACATGATTTCCTTATTGTATCCATCTAAGATATCCGTAATGTCCTATTCCTACAAAATGCTAGAAGCTCATGACTTTTAAGGTTCTTAAGAGATTATTGATAAGAGTCCTTCATAATGATAATGATGATGATGATGGTGGTTATTCCATAATAGAAATCGGGGGTTCACCGACTTTATGTCACCCCGATAGAGTGGTAATGTTTCCTTTGGATACTCATGTATGTCATTGTGTATATAGCTATTTTGTGACACCGAGCTTATATGGTCGGGTATGATATTTATTGCGCGCACAACACTGCAGATGGGTATGGACAACACCGAGCCTTGTTGTGGTTAGGTACGGACAATACCGAGCCTTATACAGCCGGGTATGGGTGATACCGAACCTATATGGTCGGGTATGGTATCATTATATGTATATCTATGAAATGTTTTCTTTAGAGAAGGGTTAATTATGCATGATAATCATCTTAAGAGGTATTATGAGGTATAAATTGTTCTCTTTATCGTATGTTATCTTCATACTTTCATCAGGTTGCTATTCCTGCCTTACATACTCAGTACATTGTTCGTACTGACGTCCTTTTGTTTGTGGACGTTGCGTTCATGCCCGCAGGTAGACAGGGAGACAAACCAGATCCCTAGGTTGCTTCACCAGTGATTGCATAGCGGTGCTCCATTTGATCCGGAGCTGCAGTATTTGGTATTATTCTTTTTGTGTACGTACTTGGGCATGGCGGGGTCCTGTCCCGTCTTTATGATATTATGCACTCCATGTAGAGGCTCGTAGACAGATGCACATAGCTAGATATCCCATAGCCTTGTCGGTTCATATTTTGTATATCATTTTGATAGCCTTGTCGGCTTGTATATATGGGCATAATTAATGATGTTTATATAGATGTGTCTACGTTCGGTGGAATTTGTGCCCTTTTTATTTGTGGTAATTATGAGTTAGCCATGTGGCTCGGCTAGATATGATTTATGAGAGTATGATGAGAGGTGCTCGGTAGGGCAGCTTCGGGTGCCCGTCATGGCCCTCCGGTTGGGTCGTGACATAGAATTTACCTTTAAGTCTTAATGACACATTCTTATCACATAGTATTCCGGACGCCAGCCTTTATTTCACCCACTTTGCTACAATACGACGTGCGACAACATCATTGATCTACCCATTTCCTCAGATTATAGACCCAAGATTCTTGATACTTTCTCTCTTGGGCATGACTTGTCTATCATTCTTTACTTCCACCTCCAATACTTCATATGTTACATCACAGAACTTGCACTCAAGTACTTTGTTTTTGTCTTACG
Organism: Lycium barbarum; assembly: GCF_019175385.1. NCBI lineage: Eukaryota > Viridiplantae > Streptophyta > Magnoliopsida > Solanales > Solanaceae > Lycium > Lycium barbarum. The sequence continues at coordinate 21,597,689 of NC_083342.1, forward strand.
TACTTAATTTGAAACCTTTAAATTCTAAGTCTACCTCCAAACTTACAGGCTATCGTTAACTCCATCACGTGTCTCGTCGATCAATACTATATCATCTGTGAAGCACTGAATATTTATATCAAATTAATTTACTTTATAATTAAGTGATTGAATGAAATAAAAATATATGTTAATTAATTCATCATAGTTAATTGATAATTATCACTACTAAAAAATGCCAAAAATCGACGGCCCTGGTCGGTTTCTCATTGAAACCGACGAAAAAGCGACCCAACACGGTCCGTCTATCACGACCCAGCTAGGGGCCGCGACGGGTACCCGGGGCTAGCCACCGAGCACCACTCGTTCTAATGGTCATCTTACTCATTTAATACTTCTTTGCAAATTTTATACACGAAATGCAGGAAAAATCATATTTTAAGTAGAAACATAAATGCTTTATATACATTTGCCTCTCGGCTATCAAAATAATATATACATATAGTAACATCATGTGAGACCATCTAACCCACACTGCGTATCTACGAGCCTCTACTGACAGACTGAATACACATAGATGGAACAAGACTCCATCGTGCCTAAAATATACATCTATATAACAACAGAATGAGCATAAGCACCTCCGGACAATGGAGTGCTCTCACTCAGCTGACCGCTGCTATGGATCTGGATTTAGCTCACCTCCCTGTCTACCTGTGGGCATGAACACAGCGTCCAAAGAAAAAGAACGTCAGTACGAATATTGTACTGAGTATGAGAGGCATGAACAATGAAGAAGGACAACACAATAATATAATGAGAACATCAATATGAACATCTGAATCTGAATGATAATCATAAGAGAAGTGATGCATGCTGTCTTACTCATACTTATCATCATATCGTATATGCATGACATACAAGCTGCCCGTCCATATCGGAACGGTGTGATAATCAGTAATATTAGCCCGCGTCCAGGCCTCCCACGTCCGGGGTACCATCTCATGCCGCCCACTTGTGGTGTCTGCCCATGCCAAAATGGTCATGGTGTATCCGTATAGCTGCCTGTCTTAGCGGTGATTGCCTGGCCAACTAGGCGCGGTGTGATGAAATCATGACATGCTTATCATAAAATACTTATAATCATATGCTTATCATAATATGCTTATCTTATCATAGTACATGCATAAGGCTCAAGATCATCTATATCCTATCGGGGTGACGTAAGGTCGTGATCCCCCGATGTCATTATGGAGCAATTATTGACATTCTGCCTCACCTTGAAGGAATTAGTACATAAGGTGAGTGTAAGCAATGATTAACATCATTATCAATATGGCATCATCATATCATATCTCTTATTTTATGTGGATAGTTATGGATATAGGAACTCATGAAGAGGAAAGAAACTTATACTATAGGATTCATGCCATTAGAAAGAAAGGCTAGCCTCACATACCTTGTCGCTTAGCTACACTATCGATCACTCGTCTTCCTTCGAGGTCACGTCGTTACCTTCACGAGAGAATCGTATTAACATTAGTTAATCGGCTTTAAAACGCGTCGTTATTTCTAGGGAAAATTGGGCAGAACTTCCTTTATTTATACTAATTTTCCCATAGTCCCTATCAACTCCCAACGTTCTCAACAACATACACATTATTACAATCAACAACCATCATTTATATATATTCACTACGTTCCATCATTTCCCCCCCAATTTCCTTCACATTTATGGTTACAGTTCGTTATCACATTTCCTTGTATATAATACTTATTTCATGACCTAAACATCATTTACAACGTATTCATAATCATAGCATATAAACTTTCATGATTCCATTCAACCATCTCCCAATAGTGACACTATTCCCTCATTCAAGACCCATTTTCTATGTTCTTCTATGTTTCAAGTGTCTCAGCTTCCCAATACTTTAAACAACATGGAATGGTCATGAAACTTACCTTGGTTGATGGTTGAGCAAGCCTTGAATGAGAATACTCCTCTAGCACTAAAACCCTTCTTCACCTCTTTTGGAATTTCTCGAAGAAGATGACTTCCAACTAGGTTTCATACACTTTGTTGCTTGGATTTGATGTTGATGATCTTAGTTTCCCTTGATTCCCTTGAATTCCTATAGATGAAGTGTTGGAGAGTTCTAGAGGTTTCTTGAGTTGTATGGATGAGTAATGAAATAAAATGAGGCTTGGGTCCCTTTTATAAATCACAAAATCTGATTTTTAATGGATAATCGTCAGGGTGAACAGTGGTCGTAAACCACACTTTACGGGTCGTATACCAGTTTACGGACCGTATAGTGTGGTCGTATTTAAGCATGTCAAAAACAGAAAGGTTGGCTGAGATCATGGCAGGTTACGATCGAGGTTTACGGTCCGTAAACCAGTTTACGGGCCGTATTCCAAGTCGTATTTAGCCATTTCACCATTGGACAGAAAGTTGAAATTTTGGAAGGCTAGAGGACGATGGCGGTATACGGTCCGTAAATCACTTTACGAGCCGTATACTGATTTACGACCACTGGTTGTGTTGAAATTCTACAACTTCCTTATTCCCAAATTCAGGTATGGTCATTCCCTACTTAGTGTAACATCGCACCCTTATACCCTTCGTTGGTCTATTCATTGTACGTATACGAGGACTTTTTCCGGGGTGTAACACCGTCGATTTTCATAGCGTCACTTTTTGGAAACCGACGGACTGCATCACTTACGTGGTCCGTCGGTTTTATATCCAATAATAAAAAATATTAAATAAAAAATCGACGGAATGCGTCGGTTTTTTTAATTTAAAAAGAAATAATATAAATTTTATAAAAAATTGATGGACCGCGTCAGTTATTTATTTAATTATATTTTTTAATAAAAAAACCGACGCAGTCTGTCTTTTTTTCGTCCGTTTTCTGGAAAAAACCCAGCAGGTAATTGCTGCATTATCTGTAGCCACACTGCACAAAATCAACACAAAACCCAGCACAATAACATGATCAAAACCAGCACTAAAATGCTCCAAATTAATTCTAAAAGAGCTATAACACATAAAATACCCTAAGTAACAATCAAACACTATCTAAACACGTCAAATACTATCTAAATAGACTATCAAAGTTCAAAATATTCAAATATCCCACCAAAAGTACCATTAACTAGTTCTACATAGTTTTAACATAAGTCCATTATGAAATCCAAACTACTGCAACTCTTCATCCGGTGTCCGGGCTATGTAATCACCATCATCATCATCTTTTAGGTCAGAACGGGGAATGGGGGAGGGGGGGGGGGGGGGGGGGGAGGTGGGTGGAGGAGGAGAAGGGAGCACACCAAATCGTCCACATTCAATGTGGCTTTTAACTTGTTCCTTGAGCGATTCAAGGTTCGCTTTCATCAAATTACTTTCCGCAACTCTTTGTGCATCAGTCTGCGCTAATTTTCGATTAAGTTCTTCGATTTGCTGCGCCATAGCTGCGAGCTAAACACCATCAACTCCCTCGGCTTGTTGATAAGACCCTTCACCTTGCAATCCTGACCGAAGGCGACTTAAGTTGTTCATACGCTCTACCCTTTTGTTCTCCCCCAACTGCTCTACGCCAAAATTCTACCTCTAATTTCGGTGGAGGACGACTCGAGTGGTCAGACTGAGTTTGGCTGTACCGCTCCACATCTTGCATAAATTGCATCTATATATTTAAAAATGAAACTTGATAGAAGCGCATTGCTTCTTCATTAGGAGGTTGCTCAAAATTTTGCTCAGGTTCAAACCTAGAATGTACCCCAAAAGCATCATTAACCATATCATTAACTCTATCATATTGAACATGACTATATTCCTGCGACTTACTACTTTCACCAACAACCTTATTATAAAATATACCATTGACCCCATCAGTCTCTCCATGATCAGTCCAAACATAATATCTCTCCTTAAAACCCATGACAATATAAATGAACTTTAACTGTTTTCGGTTTCAAATACTTCTTACACTTGTAACGCGAACAAGGACACCTAATTACCCCTTTATTTTGAAAAGGGTGAAATGACATTGCATGTGTGATAAACCCGTTAACACCTTTAACAAATTCATCATGTACACCCACATGATCACTATTATTCATATTATACATCCATATGCGATCCATCTACAAAAATATACCCTCAAATTACTGAGGTTATAGAAATATATTACAACTTAAGAATTCTAACTTAAAATATAACTTAAGAAAGAACAATCTCAATCAATTCTAACTTTGATTCTCAATAACAATTCTAACTTTAATAACTTATGGATTCTGACTTTAATATAACTTTGAAAATCACAATCCCAATCAATTCTAAAAATTGAAAAGTAAATCTAGTCAAATAAAGTCTACATTTTAGTTTTGAGGTTATAGAAATATTATAACTTAACAATTCTAACTTTGAAAAGCACAATCTCAACCAATTCTAACTTTAATAACTTATGGATTCTAACAAAAGGCACAATCCCAACCAATTCTAAAAATTGAAAAATTAAACTAGTCAAATAAAGTATACATTTTTGCACAAATTCAACATCAATAATATTACAAACGATGTTAACTAACCTAACACAAATACATTGACAATTAACATAAAATATAGCACAATCTCAAGCAAAATAAAATAAAATAAAAAAATATGAAAAGTAAACTAATCAAATAAAGTTTACATTTTTTCACAAATTCAACATCAATAACATTACAAATGATGTTTAACAAAGCTAAATAGACAAACATTAAGCCTAAATTCTACAAATAAAACTAACATTGAATTTTTTTTAAAAGCCCTAATTTGAGTACTAACCTTAATTTTTTTGTTAAAAACGGTGGTAAGTCGGGATGGGTGGCGGGGAGATTGGCGCCTGTGGTAGGGATGTTGGTGCAAGGGAGTGGTGGCGCAGGTGATGGGTGGAGGTTTTTTTTAAGTTTTTGGGAAATGGGGGAAATGGCTATTGAACCCGTTTTGGGTCTAATTGAATTAGAAAAACCGACGGACAAAACTGACGTAGTCCGTCGGTGTTTTTTAATCCATTGACCAGATTTTGACCAAAAAAAAAATTTAAAGAAATCGACGGACGTTTGTGTAAAAATTTTGGCGGAACTGTAAGCACAAATTTCCTCGAAAAAAATCGACGTCGGTTTTTTAATTAAAAAAATAAAAAATAATTAGAAATACACTTCGTCGATTTTGCGTTGGTTTGTTGAAGTGACGCAGTCTGTCGGGTTTTGCGCCATTTATTTTTGGCAGTTTTTTAGTAGTGTATTTATGTTAAAACACATACTCCCTCTGTCCCAATTTATACGAGGGTTTTACTATTTGGGAAGTTTTTAATATATTGTGCATTATCTAATACGTCGACTTTTAATAATACTTTTCATGTAGTTTACAAATACGTTAATTTTATTTTAAAAACTCAAAGAATCTATGCTCGAAGCTGCTATCAAAGATTAACTGCTTTGACCCTCGTATTCCGAACCTCCTTATATAAATTGGGACATAGGAAGTATTATACATCAATTTAGGGGTGTTCACGGTTTGGTTAATAACCAATCCAAACTGCAAACCGATAAAATAAACCGATAGTTATTTGGGTTTGGTTTGTTTTGGTTTTGAATTTTAAAAAATCGATGATATTTGGTTTGGTTTTGATTTTATTAAAAACAAATCGAAGAAAAAACCGAACCAAACTGACTAAATAATATACACAATTTTTATAATTATATATATACAATATATATTTTTTAATAAATAATTTTAAACACTTTGTTTACTTTTTCATAAAAAATTTCTTTATATATATTAGGCTAATGAGCTCTACACCTTAAGTCCATTTCTTAAAAGAAATCTATGAATCCGAACTTGTTTATTCAAAGAAACAACTATGAGATTTACCTTAAAAAAATTGTATTTCTTATAAAACTTATTCACTTGATTAAAATTTATAGATCTTAAGATATTTTCTCCATAATCCAAGAAATTTAAAACTCGCACAATAAATAGGTAATAATGAATTATAAGTTGAAAACAGATCGATGGAAAAATCTTTCCTAATCGTAAGAAAAATAATGAAAGAGAGAAATATCATTATGTTTCTTAAAAATCGAAAAATTGCACCAAATCGAACCAAACAGACAACAACCAAACCGGTGAATATACATTATATTTAGTTCGGAAAAGGCTCATAAATACCCCTAACCTATTGGAAAAGGCTCATAAATACCCTCCTTCCACCTTTGGGTCTAAAAATACCTTAAGGTTTGTTTTTGACTCAAATATACCCTTCAAACTAACAGACCAAATTTGACTGTGTTAAAAAGTCACGTGGCATTTTCTAATTGGTGCCACATTTTGATTTAAAATAATTATGTAAAACCCACCCAAGTTCTAAACCCAAACCCGTGGCTGACCCGTTCTGGAGGTACGATACACTAAACGAAAAGTGAAAAAGCTTATAACTTTATTATCTTAAGAAGCTTTAGAATATCTAGCCATGGTGGGTGATGAAAAAACAGAGTTATATGTGGGCGCTTTTTTTGAGTCTCCTCAGATGTAGCAGAGTTCTCCATTTATATCTTTAATATGAATTTCATGAAAGAAAAAAAAACCCAACTTTATAAAAATTAGAATTCTCAATTCAAAGCACTTCAATTTCTCCAATTTCTTGAAATCAAAACTGGAAAAAAAAAATCAAGAAAATGATGGAAACTGATGAAGGGAAGAAAACCCACAAAGGGGTAGGTGGGTGGGGTGTTGAGAAAGAAATTCACTGAAAAAGATGACATGGCAGTCGCATGTGATGTTTTCCTTCAAATAAGAAAATAATGGCTTAGCAAAAGGATAAAAATCGTTTGACAATTCATAGGTTATAATTTCACATAAAAACAAAACCCTCTTATATATATTGCAAATCAAAACTTTCAAATCTCATTGAGTATTTGAGTTTCTGATTTATTGGAGACAAAGGAAGAGAAAAAGAACGTATGGTACCTCCAGAACGGGTCGGCCACGGGTTTGGGTTTAGAATTTGGGTGGGTTTTATATAATTATTTTAAATTAAAATGTGGCACCAATTAGAAAATGCCACATGGCTTTTTAACACCATCAAATTTGGTCTGTTAGTTTGAAGGGTATATTTGAGCCAAAAACAAACCTTACGGGTATTTTTAGACCCAAAGGTGGAAGGAGGATATATATGAGCCTTTTCCAATAGGTTAGGGGTATTTATGAGCCTTTTCCGTATTTAGTTTGGTTTGGTTTTAATGATTTAAAAACCGACTAATAGCCTGTTTGGCCAAGCTTATTTTCCCCCCAAAAGTACTTATTTTTTCAATAAGTGCTTATTTTTAAAAAAGTGAGGTGTTTGACCAAGCTTTTGAGAGAAAATAAGTGCTTTTGGGGAATAACAGAAACAGTTTTTCAGAAGGTTAAAAAAATAGCTTTTGCCCAAATGCACTTTTTTGAAAAATACTTTTGAGAAAAATACACATAGAAACACTTTTTAAAATCTTGGCCCAACACTAATTGCTGCTTAAAAATACTTTTTAAATTAATTGGCTAAACACAAACTGTTTTTAGCCAAAAATATTTTTTTGAAAAGTTCAAAAGTACTTTTTAAAATAAGCTATTTTTAAAAGCTTGACCAAATAGACTATAAGTTGGTTTGGTTTTGATTTTAACCAAAAACTAACCCAAACCGACCCATGAACACTTGATTGGGTATAAACAATCCAATCAAACGAATTATCAATATTTTCTCCTATGTATTCCTAGGCGCGTTTGTTGTCCTCCGACATGGGCCCATATTTCCTTTTGATTGATTGATGGGACCATGTGCATGGCGCCGTGGATTGCTCCTCCAATCTGCACCAGACAAAAGTCTTGTACTTAATTAAATTGGGCAGTTACGCAACAGCTGGAAGTCTAAATATATCACCGAAATATCTGACAATATCTCACTTGCTTCAATGTTCTGTTGACACTTGACACATGGCCAAGTGTTCCATTTCAGCATAACATTCAAAATCCCCCTCTATAAATAATGAACCATATCCAAATGACCAATGTCTCATTCAAGAAAAGAAAAGAGGTAATATGAAGGGAGCTCTAGTTGGTTTTGCTTTGATTAATTTGTCAATATTGGTAAGTTGTGGGGCACCAAGGAAGGCAGTTGATGTACCTTTTTGGAACAACTATGAACCTAGTTGGTCAAGTCACCATATCAAGTACCTTAATGGTGGTACTACTGCTGAGCTTCTTCTTGACAATACTACTTTTCTATTCGCATAGATAGGTAAGAAGAAAAAGTTCTGTATACATACCATATGTTTAATTCCCTAGGCTTTTTTTTTTTTTTTTTTTCGTGCTTTTACTTTTTTATATTTTGACTTTCGTTAGTGAAAATTTTATTTCTACCACTTCAAATCCTTGAAAGTTGTGCTTTAATTTACTCACTTTTGAATTTTGGATGATTGAAGGAACTGGATTTCAATCAAAGAGATCGTATCTTTTTGGGCACTTCAGCATGAAAATGAAGCTTGTTGGAGGAGATTCTGCTGGTGTTGTCACTGCATTTTATGTATGTAATCATTTTCTTAATTGCAGTACATACTAATTTTTATAGCTTTCGCTTCAATTTATGTTTCTTACTTTCCAATTTAGGATGTTTTAAAAAATGCCACATTCTATATTTGGTCGTTACATCCAACATTTTACATGATATATTTAAATCACAACATTCAAACGCATTTTGATACGTAATGCAGGTCTTTAATTTAAGATCACAAGATTCAAAAATCTTATTGACTCTGTCTGTACATATTAAAAGAGAGACTGATGTTTTTTTTATTTATTTGGGGTTATCCTCAGCTATCGTCAAACAATGCAGAACACGATGAGATAGATTTCGAATTCCTGGGGAACAGAACAGGTCAGCCATACATATTGCAGAGCAATGTGTTCACTGGAGGCAAAGGAGACAGAGAACAGAGGATCTATCTCTGGTTTGATCCAACCAAAGACTTCCATTCCTATTCCGTTCTTTGGAACACCTTTCAGATTGTGTAAGTTGATGACATTTTCTTTTCAAACATTTTTGAGATTAGATTCCTAAAATAGAAAACATGGTAAAACTGGGAAATTAAATACTATACTTATCTAAAAGGTCTTTTTTCATTTTTGGCCCATTAGCAGAAACTAATTAATTAGAATGTTATATGCATATTTTGTATATACTGTGTATATTTATATGTATATTTATATTTAATACAAAACCTATATATTTGCTAGCTAGTATTATTCTTTTGAGTGGCCAAAAAATGTAATGCCCATCGGCCGAAATTAATTTTGGATGTTAGCTAAAATATACAAAATTTACACACTGATTTTGTATATTATATGTATATGTTGTGTATATGTATATTTATACTTAAACAAAACCTATATATTTGCTGGCTATCATTCTTTTGAGTGTTCCAAAGGTGTAATGCCCATTGGCCAAAATATACAAAATCTACACACTGATTGTGTATATGATATGTATATTTATGTATATTATATGTATATTATTTGTATGTAATATGAAAAAAAATTGCAGGATCTTTGTGGACGATGTCCCAATAAGAGTATTCAAGAATTCCGAAGACATAGGTGTGAAATTCCCGTTCAATCAGCCAATGAAGATCTATTCGAGCCTATGGAATGCAGACGATTGGGCTACGAGAGGAGGATTAGAGAAAACCGATTGGTCAGCTGCACCGTTCATCGCTTCCTACACTTCGTTCCACATCGATGGCTGCGAGGCTGTCACCCCGCAAGAAGTGCAAGTTTGTAACACCAATGGCATGAAATGGTGGGATCAAAAGGCTTTTCAAGATTTAGATGGACCTCAGTATAGAAGACTTCAATGGGTTCGCCAAAAATTTACTATTTATAACTATTGTACTGATAGAAAAAGGAACCCTACACTTCCTCCAGAGTGTACAAGGGACAGAGATCTTTAATTAGTTCTTGTTTGTTGGGGACATTACATTGTGTAATAACTCATTTTGGGTTTGTGAGGGTTGATTTGTTTTGCTTTCTTTATTTATTTTGCTCCTTTACAGAGTGCTCTTTTAATAACGTATATGACATTAGTATACTTTGTCTTCAATCTTCGTCTTCAATCTGATGTCTCAGATCCTCTAATTTCTTTATCTATCTCCACTTTTAATATTGTTGGGCTAAAACGGTCCAAAAATGCTTTTAACATGACGTGATATTGTCCGCTTTGGGTCAAGTCCGCATGGTTTTCCCCAAAAGGCCTTACATCATTAAAAGTATTCAACTCTTTATAAGTAACTCATTTTTCTTTTCAGCTACCAATGTAGTACTTTGTTCGCACACCCAACTGATATAAATAAAGTATTTGAATAAAATTTATAACTGGATTCACGTAAACTGATTCGCCTGCACAAATGACAAAAGCGACACTCTGGATTTTTACAAATTAGAGTAGAGAAACTAAATACTACTCTCTCCGGCTCAAAAAAGGTGTCCACTTAGTCTTCTTTTCTTGAGTCAAAAAAAGTGTTCACTTATCAAATCAAGAAAGAAGTAACATTGTTTTTTTTTTTTTTTTTCATATTTTTCCCTATTAAGTGTTAAATAATCAAATCCCAGTGCTTATTTAATTAGGGGTAGTTTAGTCAAATTACCTATTTTTGTCTAGGAGTTAGTATTTTCTTAAGGGGTGTGCAAATGACTAAGTGGATTTTTTTTTTTTGATCCGGATGGAGTACGTCCCAATTCATCTGTAAGATTGTTGCCCTCTCATATATACTGTAGTACCTTGTACACAAGGGGCTTTAATTACAAGGAACATTTGATTCTTAAAATAAAAGAAAAATAGCACGCTCCAAAACTAAAGAAATGTAATCGGTACTTGATACCTTAAAACTTGTGACAGCGAATTAACATTCATTTCAAATTTAGACATAAATTATGCAGGTATCATGATAACTGAAATTTTATAACTAGAAATAGTAAGCATGTGGATCATAATTCATGAAGTGATAATGTTTTAAACATAAATACATGACACACAATGTACATAGAAGTTTTAACTGACTAAATATTACTAAAAAAACAACTAGACATTAAGACACCCACTAGTGCAATAGTGAACCCAATTACTCACCATAACAAGTTGGAGGAGTCAAACGCCCAACTCATGTCCCCATGCTGATCTCACATGTGTCTGAAAGGGAAAAACAAAAATACTGCCAAGTAAGACTGAGTACATCCGCATCGTACCCAGCAAGTACCTAACTCAAGACTGGGCAAGAGTTTAATAAAAATTTCATGCTATGGATATGCAATCCAAATCAATAAAAGACATTTCACAAGTCGTAAATAAATTATAAACTTAAAACATTTCATTTAATACTCAACATGTGGCCTTATTCCTTTTTTGATATCATAACATATACTCCGTCCGTTTCAATTTATGTGAACCTATTTTCTTATTAGTCCGTGCAAAAAAGAATGACTCATTTCTATATTTGAAAACAATTTACTTTTATCCAATGATTAATAACCACACAAAATATATGTGACTCATTTAACATCACAAGCTTAAAAGTGTTTTCTTCTTTTATAAAATCCGTACCCAGTCAATTAGGTTCACATAAATTGAAATAGAACGAGTATCATAACTTAAGGAGGAATCTCTATTGGCACTGACACATGTGCATATAAACCACTATGTGTATATGGGGCCCGATCCTAGTCTGGTCGGCTAAGCCGCCTCACCACAGTGCCGAGTGGTTTCGACATGATGTTAGCTAGTCTAACACTAAGTTTCAAGCAAGGAATCTAATTGTCCGAACCAATGGTTACGACCATATTCCTATACAGGCACATGTAGTTTGAAGTATTTGACACTTCTGTCTAATACTCTCTCGCTAATCTAAGGATATGTAGCAATCCAGCCCTGCCCCTCGTTTTTAAATTTAAAGCTTTAAATTGTGTATTCAAACCTTGTATAAGTCAACAATACCATATGAGATTTGTTGGCAAAATTGGTACTAATGAATCTATAGTTTTCAAATTTTCGTGGGTCGGAGGGGTTTATTAGTTTGGGATGGGACCCAAGGGGCTCAGGTTAGTTTTGATCACATTCTGAAATTTGAAAAATTGGACATTTTTGCTGGTGCAGCTGTGTATCACTATTGTAGACCATGAGTCACAATTGAGATCAGGAAATCTGTTGAGCATCGCGATCGCAATAGTTGGCCACCTGGCTAAAGTAAGCGATCGCGATGCCTGTGTTGCGATCATGCAGGGTTGAGTACACCTGAATCACAATCTAACCCCTGGTGTCGCGATTGCGATAAATAACTTCTTAAGTCTTCAGATATATGTATCAGATTTTTTTGGGATCTCATTCATTGTTCCACAATTTGGGTATTGAATGTTCAACCTTAAGGTGATTTGGACGAGGATTTCATTCACAAATTAGGGGTAAGTGTTCTAAACACTGATTTGAATCTATATCTTGAATACCATTGATAGTGACACGTAAACTATGGATTTAGAAGTGACATGTGGGACTTTAACGATATGAGCTAGCAAATGAACTCAAAATATAAATATAATTATATATTTGGACTCGTGGGATCATGAGTAACCGAAATATATTATTTATTTCAAAGTTTGACCATATAAATTCGGGTTTGACTTTCACTAAGACCTCGTACTAAATCATGAAACCGAGTTCAATAGCATTATTTGAGCTCGTGAATATTCTTTTGGCCAGATTAGAGTTGAGTTGTTTGGACGCATCCGGGCATGAAAAAGCAGTTTTGGAAGGTTGAAAGCTTAGTTGAACCGAGGAAAGTTAAGACTTTCGCCTCAATAGGGAAATTTTACCAAAGTAATCATGTTCTAAAATGTCTTGTATGTGTGGAGGTAGCGTTATAGAGTGTCGAGCATACATGCGATTAGCGGGGGCTAATGCATATTCATGAATGCTAATTGTTGTGCATTATATTACTTACCATGTATACGTGAGAAAATACTCAAAATACCCCCCAACGTTTGAATAAAATCCCAATTACACATCTAACCTTTGCGGGGGTTCTATTACCCCCTGGACAAATTTTTTCAGTATCAAAATGCCCCTTTTTTGCTGATGTGGAAAAGAGCGTGAATGCACCGCCCAGTGGCGCGTGACAGCCTTTAAAAAACAGCATCTAACGTGTTTTGGAGTGCCAACTCAGCTGCCACATTGATTAATTTTGAACTCCCTCCATTTTTAGGCTACTTCATCTTCTTCTTTACCCTATTTAATACCCATCTCTATTTTTTTTTGTCAAAATAATATCCATTATAAATTCATAAAACATAAAAAATAATACCCCCACAAAAATCTAATCTTGTTAAACGAAAGCACTAGCAATCAATGTGAAACCAAAAATAAAGCTAGCATTTGGTGTCGTTTCTCAAATTCAATGTACACACACAGATATATATATATATATATATATATAGTTCTTTATAGAGTATTATACACAGAAAGATAAAGTGCAACTCTAATTTTATAATTTTCAGGAAGAGAAGGAAGAAGAGAATAATTAAAAACTATGACGAAGAATTCAATGTCAGTTGGAAATGTGTTGTGGTTATGGTGGAAACTGGTTGTTGTTTCCCTTACTCTTTGTGTATTAGCTTTTTTGAAGCTAAAAAAGCTATTCTCTTTCCGATTCCGAACAACTTTCCACCGTAAACGAAAATCTGAAGAAAAAAAAAATGAAAAATCTGAAGAAAAAAAAATGAAAAATCTGAAAAAAAAAACAAGGTTGAAAAATCTAATCTTGTTAAAGAAAATCTGATTGGAAGTTGCTTGTTTGGAGTTGCTACTTGTTGCTTGGTTGGAGTTGTTTAAACACTAATTCTTTGAGTTGATTTGGGGAGAAAATTAAACTCCATTGCAAGGAATTTGGAGAAAGCTATGAAGAACACCAAATGGGTTTCTTTAAATTCTTGATTGTTTGATCAAATTAATGGATGAACTTTGTTCTATTTGGTGTTAGGAAACTTCCTTTCACATTTGGGTTTGTTTGGATTAGATTTGAGGAAGTTGGTGTGATTTTTTTTTCCAACTCCTAATGAAGATGATGATGATGATGATAATGTTGATGAAGATGAAGGAGAATTGGGTATGGGTTTTCGGATCCTTACTAAAAATGGAGTATGAAAAATTGAGAGATTTTTTTTTTTTTTGAAGAAGAGTAGATGGATAAAGGAAGGGGGGAAATTAATAAAAAATGGGGCGAAATTAAACATGTGGCACGTGGGCCAGGCGCGTGTGGACAATCGCCATTTAATATTTGGGGGTTGGCAGATTGGACTGCCACATCAACAAAAAAAGGACATTTTGATACTGAAAAAATTTGTTCAGGGGGTAATAGGACCCCCGCAAAGGTTAAGTGTGTAGTTGAGATTTTGGTCAAACGTTGGGGGTATTTTGAGTATTTTCTCATGTATACGTTGTAATTATCTGCACATATCATGTTACTAAGGTGTTTTTGGAGATTAATCAGCAGATTAATATAGTTTCTCATAAATAATTCCCAGTGGTTAGCCCTATTCTAAAATGAGAAGCTCTATGTGGGATAGCTAATACTGCCCAATTTTCCATATCCATGTTGTCCAATGGAAGTTCCCAGGAAAACCATTTATTAAGTTAAATAAAGATGGAGGCTCAAAAGGTAATCTGGGCGCTAATGGAGGTAGATGCATCATTAAATATTATATATGGAGGTTTGATTTGGTCTCCCTCATTTTTTAATAATTTTACTAAATATATCTCACATCTATATTACAAATTAGTGCGTATTTACTGCTTTCTTTGTTGTCATTTAGTTTTACTAAGTCAATGTGTTTGTTCCTATATTTTCGGGATAGGTTGGAGTCAATAACAGAGTATATCGACACTCTGATGTAGTTGGATATTTTCTGCACTTTTTAAGAGTCCAGTTATGCTTCTAAAATCAGTTATGACTTTAGAGTTTAGTTTGTAAATTAAATTTCTGTTGTATTCTTTCAAATAAGCTTTTAATAAAAAGGTTTATTTCAAGTTCATCTCTTTGTTTTATGGTATCATAGCTAGGTTGGGATTCTTCAATCGCTGCTCTTGTTGTTATCACTACAAGAAAAAAGATATTTGGTAACAATTATTTTTTTGTTGCCATAGATTGATTATTGTTGTAAAAAGTATTTTTTTGGCAACGAGAAAAAATTTGCTGCATAAACTTTTCCCAACTACTGTTGCAATGACGTGCAACAACTTTTTTTTGTTTGTTGCCAAAAGTACTTTTTGCAACAATAATCAATACTATGTCAACAAAATTAAATTGTTTGGCAACAAAAAAGTTCATTTGCCAACAATAAAACTAAGTTGTTGCCAAATATTAAATTTTTTGTTGCCATTTCTATTTCTTGTAGTTTGTTTTGTAAGAATATTCTTATTGTGTAATATGGACCAGCAATATTCTTATTGTGTAATACGGACCAGTTTAATGCGGGAAGTGGTGCAAATGCACAAAATAGTATTGAGAAACTATTGGAGGATGTACGAAAGCTTATCTTCAATGTCAAGAATAGCGAGAATTGGTTGCTGGTCCGATACAGAAATTCCAACAGATAACCCTGATAATACTGAACCACGTAGGAATGGAGGATCAAGTGCGGGAAGGCTCTATTTGCTTTAAGGACATCGATTAGCAAAGTGTTCATTGATACTGTTCGTGATGTTGGTTATCCAAAGCAAGTCTAAGGAACTCTCGAAAGGTTATTTTCCAAGAAGAATACAACAAGATTACAGTTCTTGAAAAATGAATTGGCAATGATATGCAAGGAAGCATGTCGATTTTAGAAATTTTGTGCTGAAATTTCAGAACTAGATGCGACTAAGAAGATTGGTGAAGCCCGTTTAAGGAGATTACTCATTTGTGGTTTAAACAATGAGTATACACCCTTTGTCACCTCCATTCAAGGATGGGGAAAACAACTATCAGTTGAAGAATTGGAAATTCTATTGTCTAATCAGGAAGCTTTGGCTAAACAAATGGCCAAATGTTTCAACTCTGAACATAGAGTTGTTCTTTTCTCAAAAGGAAAGTCAAATGAGCATGATCAAGAAGAACGTATTAATCGGAGGAAGGTTGCTGGTAACAGTTCACAAGGTAACATATCAATCAGGTGTCATAGATGTGGGAAGCTTGGGCATATTCAGAGATATTTTTGTGTTAAGACCAGTGTTTTAAAAGGCGAGGGCGTAAGGCGGGGCGTTTTACGTCTGCCTCAGTGAGGCGTAAGCCCCATGGGGTTTTAATTTTTAGTATTTTATAAAATGATATAATTATAATAAATACTTTTAAATAGGTGAAATAGCGTAAAAAATTGAAGAAAACTATAAATAAGTGATATATATATATATATATATATATATATATATATATATATATATATATATATGCTCCACCCCCATAAAAAAACTAATTAGAACAATATATTATATGCTACTTACAAGTACAAGTGACTGCTCGTTACTTTTTTGAGATAGTAGAAGACAAGATAAATAATTGGAAAAGAATATATATTAGGCATTCTAGCAATAAAAAAAGGTCTTGACTTTTAAATTTAATGTTCCAGTTCCTTTTTAAAACATTTGAGTAATTACATGTTGACTTTTGAGAATTTGGGCATTATATTAAGGACTTATTTAACAAATTTCGTTTTAGTTTGAAGAAGTTTTCTGGGCTTACGCCCCAACAAAAGAAACTTGCCCAAACGCCCGGGCGTACGCCCAGAGTTATTGGGCGTACGCCTTTGGAGACTTTCGCCCCGACCCATCGCCCCGGGGAATTTTTGGTACGCCCCGCCCCAGGGCTCGCCCCGAAAACGCCTTTTAAAACACTGGTTAAGACCTCTAAAGAAAATGTTGCTTAAGAAGATGAACAAGACGATGAGCCTAAGTAGGAGCATTGCTTTACTGTTGAAGACGTTGAAATAAAAGACAATGCGGCTTTTGAATCGACACCAAATAAATCTCATATCAATTATGTTGACTTCAAGGAGGAGTGGATAGTTGATTTTGGATGTTCACACCATGTGACTGGCGAAGATTCATTATTTTCAGTGTTGTGACAAGATAACGGAGAAAGAATTATAGTAACGGTTGATAACTCGACTTATCCAGTAATGAAGGAAGGTGTCGTTAAGATTGGTGTTAATCATACAAACATCAAACTAAATGATGGCTATCATGTTCCACATTTGAAGAAGAATCTAGTTTCGGTCTATCAAATTACTGATTCTAAAAAATATGTTTTGTTTGGTCCAAATGATGTGAAAGTACTTGATAACATGAAAAATATTGAAGTTGATGTTCAGTTTGCTGGTAAGAAGAAAAGCTCTATATTTGTCATATCAGTAAGAGAAGCGTCCATGAAGAAAACAAGCTAGATAGATAATGCAACGATATGGCATGCTCGACTGGGGAATTTAGGTTATCAAATGCCACGAAAGATCTCTTCAGATAAAACTTTAGATATCATGCCAACGCTGAAAAACGCACAAGAAAAAAGTATTCTGTCAAGGCTGTGAATATGAAAAATCACATCGCCTTCCTTTAAGAAGTTCATCAAATCGTACATCAGCTCTATTTGAACTAGTTCACACAGACTTGATGGGACCAATACGAGAACAACAAGTTGTAGCGAGTATCGATATGCGATGATATTGGTAGATGACTTCCCCAAATTTACTTGGGTGTATTTTTTTTAGGGAGAAAAATGAAGCTCTTTCCAAGTTCATTGAATTTAGTGGCACTGCACAAAAGGAGTTTGGGAAAAAATAGAGTGCTTAAGGAATGACAATGGCAGTGAATCTATGTCAACTGGTTTCTTTCATTTTTGTGAGAAAAATGGCATTCAAAGATAGTTGACGTGTCCCAATAACCCTCAACAGAATGGGGTTGCAGAAAGGAAGTTCGCACATATCGGTTCAGCAAGTCTTTCATGGCTACACAATAAGATCCTACCTCACGAGCTATGGGTAGAAACATTTCAATGTTCATGTCACGTCATAAATGCCTACCTCCTTGGCTTGGTAAAGAAAAGACTCCTTTTGAATTGTTATATGATCAAAAGTCCAATGTTAGTTATTTTCAAGTGATTGGTTCTATTTGCTATGTTCATGTTCCTACATCAAATAGAACGAAACTTGACCTGAAAGCAAAGAGATGTATTTTTGTTGGTTACGACTCACGTAGGAAAGGACGGAAGTGTATTGATCCAGAAACCAAAAAGTTTGTTACATGTGAGATGTTGTGCTCGATGAAGTGTCATCATGGTGTACAACCCAAAAATCAAATCTGGAAAACGAGTCATTTTTTCTTGAAACTAATATACAAGGAGTTGATGAATCACCTACTCCAGCCATGGAACCCTCATCTTCCACAAATGGCGAGCAAATATCTAGAAGATCTTTGAGGGAGAAAAGGCAACCAAGTTATCTCAAATATTATCAAGTGCAATTAAATCACTGCACTATGACTTTATGTTTCTTTACTGGAGCATCTGATAAAGAACCTACATGTTACGAGAAAGCTAAGGGCTGTCAAAAATGGGAAATAGCAAAGCAAGAAAAGATGACTTGAGAAAGAATTATACATGAGTGCTTGTACCAAAGCCAGAAAACAACAAACCAGTCACTTGTAAGTGGGTCTATGGATTGAAAAAGAAATCATACGACACAACTGAAAGATGCGAATCTCGTCTCATTGCTCGTGGAGTTTCTTAAAGTTATGGGCAAGACTATGAAGAAACTTCAGTCTTGTGGCGAAAATGGTAACTGTGAGATCAATTTTCTCACTTGATGCTTTTAGATGTTAGAAGTTATGATAACTTGATATAAAAAATCCAGTTCTTTATTGTCACGACCCAACCCGCCATGACTGGCACCTACGCTAACTCCTAGTGGGCGAACCAACACACAAGTCATCTACTCATTCAAGTCTATTCTTATATTAACCAGTTCAATCAGTTATTACTCATTCAAGCATAAGATAATCAAAATAAGTCATGCCATAAAATAATGAAGTAAATGCGGAAGTCCTAACTATTACAATTTCCCAAAATCCAAAAGTCATCATACAAAGACTCTAATCTAAAACATTTCTAAGGAATGAAATATGTCTAACAAATAACCATAATGTCCAGAATAGGAAATAGACATCATAAGAGGAAGATCTTCGGGCGGCCTGGCATGGATAGAAGCTCACTCTAAATTTGTCAGCAACATCCTCAACGCTAGATGTGAGGGCGGGTAGCAGTCTCTGTATCACAATCTGCACTCAAAAGAATGCAGCAAGGTAGTATCAGTACAAACACTATGTACCGGTAGATATCATAGGCCGACTAAGATTAATATCATGCATATCTCATAAAATCAATAGAATAAACAAGCTAGCCAACAGACATGTAAACAATAAACCACAACAATTCAACCAAGGATAATCACCAATCAAGTCACCCAAAATATCAAGAACTCAATCAACGGAAACCACAAAACGGGAATAAGTCTACCACAAATACCATACTCACTGTACACACATGCTAAATGATGTCATTGCTCAGTAGTCATGACCTGCAGGGGACCCATGGTGTCCATGTACCACTCATTCCGGATACTCATCGGACCCGAGCCTAAACCTCCGCTCCAAAAAGAACCTCGGGCGCGGGCCACATCAATGTACCTCTCATTTCCGGAACGAACCTCAGACCACGAGCCCATAGTCTAGGTCACATTTGTGCCTTTTCATCTATCCATACATAACAATATTTCTTGCCTACTTATTATCAATGCTCAATTCATCATTTCGTGTCAAAATTTCACCGAGAAGATCATATTAACTTCTCATCACAACAACATCAACTGTAGATTCAACACACATGAATAGTGGCACGAAGCCCGCACTGTCACTCAATCAATTGCATATAGGAATTCAACCACACAATATCATGCATGAGGACTAGACATGCTTTCTCCTAATGAATTCACAACACATACAATCAACTAATCAAATTCTAACTCAAGTAGACCGTACCTACCTTAACGTAGAGCTGGAACAACGCGAATCACTTTGCTACAGCTTTTCCCTTCCTTAAAGCCTCGAAACACTCAAAGTTTAGAAATTAGAATGCTCAATGAGTCACAATTATTCTAGTCACAAAATCAATGCAAAACACCCTTCCCTTAGCCCCATTCCAATGGGTGAATGATTTCTAGGTGTAAAACAACCTAACAATGGCCTTAGTAACCACTAACCATCAATTTACAACAACATATGATCAACACATCGCTTACAAGCAGTTTCCATGGTCAAGCTACAATTTTTATGGAACCCTAGGTGATGAAAGATGAAGAATATCAAGAAATTCAAGAAAATCAAGAAACACAAGACTGAAATTCAAGAAAAATAAAAGTCCAAGAAGCTCAAGTTTGAAGATTATTTTCAATTCTTGTTTCTTGAATCCTTTTCTAAATAGGTTTCTTGTTTCTTGATTTATATTTTAGTAGGATTTAATTTCCTATCATTAGTAGGACTTTTATCCTAGATCTAGTATGTTACACCTCGGAAAATTTTCCGTTCATGCACAGTGAATTGACTGACGAAGGGCATGATGCATATGATGTTTTGATAAGTAAGAAATAATATTTAATGATTCTAAATGAGATTTCAAAGACATTGGAGGTAGGAGACGAAAGTTGTTAAAGAAAGCAAGGTATATGTTGTGTATCGGGAAAGAATTTCGAGTATCGAATTAATGATGGCTTAATGACATTTTGGAGAAGAGTTATAATGTCCCTTATATTGGTAATGAAATGCTAAGTAAGTGTCAAGAAGGACCCATAAGCCAAATATGGGCATAAGCCATCCAAAAAGGCGAGTTAAGGAAAACATTTTAGGATGATCTGGTTTGGAGGGGCCAAAACGATATTATAAAGTTGGAATTTGGGAAAAACACCACACGATGAAAGTTGTAGATAATTGAAATATATTTCTAACCATAGGTCGTGGGCCCTCACAGAATATCAGGATCAATAGTTATGGCCATTTTACGACAGATAGTTCGGGGGCAGAATATCATTCTAGCACAACATGCGACTCGCATGTTCGACATGCGACTCGCATAGAGTGTCGCATGTTGTGTCAGTCCAGAATCTTCTGGGCAATTATATATAGACCCAACTTCGTTTTTAACCCATTTTTTCACCATTTTTGGTCCGAAAACCCTCTAGAACCCTCTCAACATTTCATCCACAAGAAAAATCAAAGGGAACCAAGATTAACAACATCAAATTCATGAACCCAAGTGTGTGAAACTCAAGTAGGATTCATCTTCTTCAAGAAAATCCTAAGGAAGGTGAAAAAGGGTTTTGGTGATAAAGGGAGGATTCAACTCTAAGCTTGTTCCACCATCATCTAAGGTATGTTTCATGGTTTTATTGTGCTATTTAAGGTATTGTAAAGCTAAGATGCTTGTATTGTAGAAAAGCATGGGAAGTGGGTCTTGAATGGATGAGATTACATGAAAATCATGAAAATGGATATGTTGAGATTACAAACACGTTATAAATGATATTTATACCACGAAATAAGAATTAGATATGCGAAAACGCGATGATGAACCATAAACCATAAATGTGAGTTAATTGGAAGAAAATGGTGGATTTTGCTAAATGTACATAAATGACGATTTGTGGATTGTGATATTGTGAGTAGTATTGTGAGTGTTGGGAGTTGAAATATGACATGGGAAAAGTAGTAGAAACAAAGGAAATGCTGCCCAATTTTCCCTAAAAATAGTAGCCCGTTCTTATAATTGCTTAGCTAACGACGGCATGAATTCTCTTGAAGGTATACATGAGTGCATCAAAGGAGAACAAGCAAGCGATAGAATAGTTAAACGTAAAAGGTATGTGAGGCTAGTCCTTTCTTTCTATGGCATGAATCCGATGGTATGATTCTCCTTTCTTTACATGAATTCTTTATATATACCCCAGAAAGTCAAGAGTCTATGATCATGAATAGCTATATGAGATAAAAGATATGCTATGAGTACAATAATGATAAGCTTGAGTCTAAAGATTCTAGAGTTCATGCTATGACGTTCCTATAACGCTAATGATGTCGTATGTTGTATACACTCACCTCATGCATTGCTCCCTCCGAGGTGAGGCAGAATACCATTAAGTTAAGTATGTCTTCTATCGTATACACTCACCTTATGTATTGTCCCTTCAAGGTGAGGTAGAACATTATTAAGTCACAGATGTCCGTTATGGCATACACTCACCTTATACACTACTTCCTTCATGGTGAGGCAGAATACTTATAGATATCCATAATAAAGTCGGGGGATCACGACCCTGCGTCACCCCTACAAAGTATAGTTGTCCTTGAGTTCTTACGCATGTATTATGATGAGTATATAATGATGAGCATATTATGATGATGATATTACACCGCTCCTATATGGGCGGGCAGACATACACACCACTATAGTGGGCAGCTTATACCCCGGACGCGGGAGGCCTGGACGCAGGCTGTGATTATCACACCGCTCCTACATGGACGGGCAGCTTATACATTATCACACCGTACCTATATGGACGGGCAGCTTATACACTATTGCAATATATGCTATAATGATGGATATGAAGTAAGTCAGCATGTGCTATTTCTTTTATAAGTGACAGTCATATACAGTTGCTCCTTATTGATGCTTCATTTATCTCATTGACGTATTTTCACTGTTATGCCTTACATACTCAGTACAATATTCGTACTGACGTCCGTTTTCTTTGGACGCTGTGTTCATGCCCACAGGTAGACAGGGAGACGGTGCAGACTTATAGGAGCTATCAGCAAAATTTCAGGAGCACTCCATTATTCCGGAGGTGCTAATCGGGTTTATACTTTTGTGTATATATATATGTATATATATTTTGGGCATGACGGGGTCTTGTCCCGTCCTTATGTTTAGCACTCCAGTAGAGGCTCGTAGATACGCAGTGTGGGTTTGATGGTCTCACGAGATGCTATTTAGTATAAATGTTATTTTGATAGCCAAGAGGCATATATATAAGTATTTATGTTTTATATGAAATATGATTTTCCTACGATTTGAGTATAAAAGTAATAAAAGAGCATGAAATGAGTATGATGAGACATAGAACAAGTGGTGCTCGGTGGTTAGCCCCGGGTACCCGTCGCGGCCCCTAGCTGGGTCGTGACATTGTAGGATTCAGTTTTCGTTATTCTTTTCCTTGTAGAATAGGGATTTTAATTTCCTTGTTTTTAGCTATTTCCTTTTTAGAGTAGAATAGGGATTTTTAGTCATCAAAGAAGAGACCCTAGGCTTATATAAAGGGTTCTTATTCTTTGTTAAACACTATTCACGTTTTTAGCATAAACCTAAGTTTTGTAATAGAGTTATTTTCTCTATTTCTTGTTCTTTATCCTTGTTTTTGGTTCCAAGCAAGGTGGTGATAGTCTTTATCTTGTTTTCAATAGCGTGTGGTGTTTCTTTATCACGTAAGTTGATTTCAAGTGGTGACTTAGGAACTTTATTTGTTCTTGATCATTCAAGAACGCGTTTCTTGATTAAAATTCGTTCTAGTTCATATCCAGAACCCTAATTTTCTTTCTATCATTCCGCCTTGAATACTTACTTGATTTAAACCATTCAATAGTTATTTTTATAGTTCAAATCGTCATCTTTCTCCTCGTCTTGAAATCACATAATTTCGAGAAGTATAGCCCGATTTACGTCCGTTTCTTGAATTCTGCCCATCAATCGCTTCAAGAATAAGATCCTGGTCGATAGGTTCTTTGTTAACTCGAAGAATCACATCACTAGGTCTCAATTCACTTCGTTTATGACTCTAAAGGTTCAATTCATGATTAAGAGGAGTTAGCCCAAGCCATTAGATGATAAATAAGTGATAACCATCATAACCCATCAATTATAGAAGGTTTATTAATTTCTAGGGTTACTATTACTAATTTCTCCATTGAAAAGCCATAAAAGGAATGATAATCATGAAGATGATACGGAATGATTGAAAGGGATGGATGAGACTTACCTCTCAAGAGTATGCTTACCCTAGATTGGAATTTCACCCTAGGTGCTTGTGGTGAACTGTGTTGGAGTTTTATGAATAAAGAATGTGGGACTAAGTGTTTTAAACACAACATTCTACTGTCACGACCCAATCGGAGGGCCATGATGGGCACCCGATGCTAACCCACCCGGTACCTCTCATCGTACATTCATATTCACATCTAGGTGAGCCACATGGCCTGCTCATGATTTCTACACATCAATAATATGGATCTCATTGGGAAATAACACTTCTATATCAACATCAACAACTATGCCCATATTCAATTCACAAAAGCGGACGAGGCTAACAAAATAATATACCAAAAGTATGAGCCGACAAGGCAAAAGACATCTACTATACATGACTATCTACGAGCCTCTAAGAGGAGTATGAAACATCATCACAAGGACGGGACAGGGCCCCTCCTTGCCCATATATACACAAAAGAATAGTACCCAAGTTGCAGCTCTGGATCAAATGGAGCTTATCCAAGCAATCTCTGGAATAGGCAGCCTAAGGATCAAGTCTACCTCCCTGTCCACCTGCGAGCATGACGCTGCGACCACAAACAAAAGGACGTCAGTACGAATAATGTACTGAGTATGTAAAGCATAATCAACATCATAATAGAAACATGAGAAATGACATAAGATAGAGAAATCATGAGATAATGAAGCCATTTATACCTCTAGCGTTGTTCATCGTATTTACTTACCCTCTTCCTAATGGGAACCTTCTATTTCATACATCCATACTTGTAGTAGTATCATACCCGACCGTAGCGGTAGAGGTTCGGTGTCTTACATACCCGATCATGATAAGGTTCAGTGTTATACATACCTGGCCCTACCAAGGCTCAGTGTTATCCGTACCCAACTGCAGTGGTGTGCGTGCGATAGATATCATACCCGGTCATATAAGCTCGGTGTTCTTAGTAGTCATACTTTAATACATAAATATGCATACATAGGAGTACATACACGTTCTCAACATTATCATCGTCATCATCATTTTCATTATATCCTTCCTTAGAGAATCAACTATCATAGGATGGGACCAATAGTATCATGAGCATTAGCGATTTTAGGAATGAAGTCATTTGGAAGACGTTATATAGCTCATATGAAGGTATTTAGCAATGGGACCATGCCTTAATGAAAGAAGGGTTAGCCTTACATACCTCGTTGTCTTCTTAACTACTTAACGTTCACCGCCGAAGCTTGGAAAAATCTACATTTAAAAGGACCCATACCTTGGTTAAGCCTTAAAGATACTCTTAAATTCAAACTAGAACAATTCATGAGTTAACGAAAATTGGGCAGCACTTCCCCTATTTCATCGACTTCCACTATATTACAAAACAACCCCCAACAACTATACAACATCTACAATATCATAATCAAATGATCACATTCCATTAAGTCTTCCATATTCATTCTCACATTCAACTTACACTAACAACTTCACACCAACCATTTGCACATTCTTCATAGAACGCTTTCTCATCATCATTATTACCTTCTATAACAAGATTATATCCATATCATACTAAGAATCATGATTCATGTTAGTTCACTACTCAAAAACATCATGAAAACTACATTTAGACATCATCTTCTACTTTCTCCTTCTACCCAAGTTGTTCAACAACTAAACATTCTTGATAACATGAAAACTAACCTCTTTATCTCATAAGAATGAGCATTTGGAGCAACTATCAACTTATGTGAAAACCCTAGCTTCAATACTCAAGAATTCCTTGTAGTCTACTAACCCTAGCAAGACTTCTATCACATGGATATCTTGATTCTTGCCTCTTGATCCTTGTTATCTCTTGGATTTGAGTGAAATATGTTTGGAGAAGGGTTTGGAGCTCTCAAGACTTGAAGAGAAGGTGGGAAATGAAATAATGAACAAGGGGGCCATATATAACAAAAATGAAATTTTGGCCCGACCCGGATATACGGCTAATTATACGGCCCGCATAATTTATACGGTCCGTATAATTAGACCGTATAATCCCACCAAGGAATCACCCCTTTCTGGAAGCTTTCTACGGACCATTATACGGGCCGTATAATTATACGGACCATACAATGAGCCGTACAAACTGGAAATTTCCGAACTTCACTCTCGACGATTCGTTCAACCTCTAATACTTGTGGAACCTTTTGGTACCTATATAACACTTCATTAACCATACAATAGGCCCTATAGCAGCCCCTAAGGCATCGCTAAATACATATCAAATCAACTATCGCGAAAACCTTCCAAACATGACTTACATTCACTTCCTTCAACAAACTTAGTCTCACATATCGATATGACTTCGAAATCTCATAGTACACACTTTAAGCTATCTAATACTCTCCTTAATCTCGTAAGGACTTCATGTTCATCTTAAGCTCCCATTAGTCTATTCACAAGACAATAAATCCGGAATTTCCGAGATGTAACATCTGCCCCCTGCCGACTGCTGCGGCGGTCAAACCACCGCTATAATGGTCTGTCTATACTGGCCAAGTGCTTGCTATAGCGGACCTAGAGAAATCCGACCACCGCTATGGCGGCCCATGTTCCGCTATAGCGACATCGCCATAGCGGAACATCGCCCGCCACGACGGACACATGAACAATGGCTGACCGCTTGCGGCGAAGGGTTCACCGCTATAGCGGTGCCGCCGTAGCAGTACACACCCCGCCGCAGCGGTACAAATTGGGCAGTAAGCTCGACTTTTGCCCCGTTTTCCACTCTATCACCCAACATTTCATCCGAGGCCTCACAAACACAAACAAAACATGCACATATACATAAAAACATCATACGAATCCACCCGTGGCCTCAAAATTCCAACGGAGTTTGAATTTCCTACGTCACCCCTCGATGGACTCAACAAAATCAAACAACAATCACAAACAAGTCAAATTTTCAATTCTTGGACTTATACACCCGAGGTTCTATCAGCTCGTTCTACCCTTGGGAAAGTTCTATTTGGTGGGGTGATCCTACATTTCCCATAATGACCGGGAGGGTCGGTACATTTATGGCGAGCTGGATCGTGAAGTTTAAATGGAGAAACCTCAAGGGTTCATCTCTAAACAATTTTCCAACCATGTGGTGTTGATTGAAGAAGGCGTTGTATGACCTCAAACAAGCTCCAAGTGCTTAGTATGGTAAAATTGCACAATATTTTATTTTCTGTGGATTTAAAGTCTCTGATTCAGATTCTAGTTTGTTTGTAAAATTAGAATCGCAAATTCATTTGTCGATTTTATTATACGTGGATGATGTGATAATTACTGGAAGCGATGAAGAAGAAATATCTCACTTGAGGGATAATCTGTCAATTTGATTTGAGATGAAGAATTTGGGTGAGGTTGAATGTTTTCTTAGTTTGGAAGTGAAGAAAACCTGCTAAGGGTACTTCATATGTCAAAGAAGATATGCTAAGAATTTGTTGGAGCATTTTAACATGGGGGAGTTAAAAGAAATAACAACCCCAATGGAGATGAATCTTAAGATGAAGGTAAGTTGCTGAAGGATGCTAGATCATTTCGACAGCTTGTTGGTAGTTTAATTTACTTAACTATCACAAGGCAGGAAATTGCATATTCTGTTGGAGTTATTTATCAGTTTACGCAGAAACTCCTCATCTAGATGCAACAAAAAGGATTCTACGTTATATAACGGGTTCGGTTGATTATGGTCTTACGTACAAAAAAGGAAATGATTTTTTGCAAGGATTTACAAACGCGGATTGGGCAGGTGATGCAGCTGGTCAACATTCAACTTCAGTGTGCTATTTCACCCTTGGACCTGCGGCTGTTTCTTGGTGTAGCAAGGAGCAACCCGTTGTTGCTTTGTCTAGTGCAGATTCAGAATATATAGCAGCGACGATGGCAACCCAAGAATGTATTTGGCTGAAATGTTTGATGGGAGATATCTTTCGCAAAGTGGACTATGCTGTGCAATTCAATGTGATGATGAGAGTGCCATCAAATTTCCTTCAAACCCAGTTTTCCACGGGCGAACTAAACACATTGAAGTTCGTCACTATTTTATTCGAGATAAAGTATTGAATCAAGAAATTGAGTTGAAAGGGGTTCATACCAGTGAACAAGTAGCAGGTATATTTACAAAGGCTTTGTCTAAGCCTGATTTTGAAAAATTTAAAGCTACTCTTGGAATCATTGACAGTAAATATGCACTAAGGGGGAGTTTTACAAATTAGTGTATATTTACTGCTTTCTTTGTTGTCACTTAGTTTTACCATGTCAAGGTGTTTGTTCCTATATTTTTGGGATATGTTCAAGTCAATAAAAGAGTATATCGATATTCCGATGTAGTAGGGTATTTTAGGCCCTTTTTAGGAGTCCAGTTATGCTTCTTTTAGGAGTCAGTTATGACATTAGAGTTTAATCTATAAATTAACTTTATGCTGCATTCTTTCACATAAGCTTTCAATAAAAAGGTTTAGTTCATTCTCTAAATACTTTTCTTATTCTCATTATTTCAATAAGAATTTTCTGGTTCATCTCTTTGTTTAAATCCAGGCTCATGAAGGAGCTAAATGTTTTAACCAAAAATAAAAAAATAAAAATAAAATTAAAAAACACGCCCTAATGATTTTTCTTTTGAACGATTGTATATAATTAGATATACGTTTTATTATCTGGATATCTCTTTTTCCGTTGATATTTTTGGAAATATGCGTGTACGCTACAAACAAATAGATTTCAACTAAATTTTGGTGCTCTTATTCTTTTTCTCATGAGCAAAAAGCACGCTACAACATACATTGAATTATTTTATTGCGTTTTGTTTTTCCAGGGCATTAACTAGATGGTAAGACTTGGATTTTCATGATGATAAAAAAATTCTATAAAGTTAAGATTGCAACCATGAAAAGTATGAGGAGTAAAGTACAACATATACACACCCTAAAACAAAATTTGATAATGCACGAGAAAAGTGAAAACTTGCCATTGGCGACATCAAACAAATGAGATCTTGATTGAATCCTGAACGAATCTTTGCGTCATGTTTTTTTTTTTCTTAGTACATTGGAAAATATAGATAGAATTATTAAATCTGTTCACAAGTTATGTGTATTGTTGTTGAAATCTGTCAGGAGGAAAAACTCCATATTCTTGATCGACTCTTCCCATATTAGGAGGTCTTTGTCATATGTGTGACCTTCATTTGCTAGCAAGTCCGCACATTTATTTGCTTCTCTGCAGATAAAGTATGACATTCACCTTGATGACTTCAAGTAAGTATTAGCAATCCTCAACAATAGGTTTAAGAGGGTGGCACTGGATCTGCCGGTTTACCAATCATTGATGGTTCTAAAACGGCTAAACTTATATTACATGCAATAGTACCTAGAATTACTACTGGAAAAATATATAAAAGATCATTGGGCCATGCGGGCTCTCCATAATAATTATGACCCATACCTTTAGCCAATTTAATTCTTAATACAGAATCATTCAAGTCAGGTTTTTTTGTTATTGGGATAGGTGAATTGCAAATCCTTTCTGTACTAATCTAATGTAGAACCTTACTTTCTCTATTACATTACTCTATTTATCTTCCTTGATAAGCTTGACATCAAGTAAACGGTCTGTTTCTATTTCTAATTCTTCATATCCTATTACTTTTGCTAATTTTAACCCTTGGTTGATGCTCCATAGTTTGGTATTTAGGAGGCATGCTCTACTATTAATAATTTTGCCCATGTATTTATAAATAATGCTTTACACAAAAATATGCTTACTAGTTAGTCTTCACCTTTACTTGGATACTTGACAAAAGTAATTGCTTCCACTGTCTTTTCATATCTTCTTCATGTGGCATTTTTGTTTCAGAAAATAATGCTCAGTAGTCAGTAATACATCACCTTTTTCCCCCGTCAGCTAAATAATACATCTAACATAAAGTTAGTTTGAATTATACCGTTTTAATTTCTTTAATTGAAGAGCGTTAGTTTTTTTTTTTAAATAAATAAATAATGGTGGCGGAATATAACGAATTTTCTGATTGGTTTTACTATAAAACCACTACACCAAAAGAGGCTTTTAGTGGCAATATATTTTCCTTTTTGCAGCAATAGTTATTACCACAAAAACATTTACCAGCAATTAGTTAAATGCTATTAGATCCAAGGTCGCTAAAGCCTTTAGCAGCATTTATTGTTAGGGCTAAAGTTTGGTATTACCGGTAATAATTGATTCTAGAATACAATTAGCGGCAATTAAATTATTGCCGTTAACTAATTGCCGCTAAAAGCATATTTTGTTGTAGTGTAACTGATTATATATATCATTCACATAATCATATTAGCCCTGGGTCTTTAATTTTTGCCCTTCAAATATGCTGATCTTTAATTTTTACCCTTCAAAATCGAACTTATGCCTAGCGTGCATAAGTTCTTTAAGGGCACTGACATAACTTGTGTATATTATGATGCGTAACTTATGCCCCTCTAGACATACGTTTGATTTTGAAGGGCAAAAATTAAAGACTAGCGCAAAATAGAGGCAAAAGTGCAAATGACCCCAAAGTTCCAATCATATTTTTATAATAATAAGAGGAAGAAACCAAAGGCACAAACTTAACAAGTATAGCAAATGATTTAGGAAAAAAAAAACTAGAGCAAATGATACAATAGAACGAGACAAGCTCATTACTTATATTTAAACAGTCAAATTGTCCAAACCAACTTCAACTAGGAAGTAGCAAAACTAGTACTATATATATATCTCTCTAAAAAACAGTGGAATAAGCTAATGAACTAGCTAGTTGCTATCACTAAGGTCTTAATATATAGCCCTACCTCATCATTAACGATCAATATGGAATAATCAATCCTAATTGATCGATGAGTTCTCATCAAGAACACCATTAAGATTAAGAACATTGTGAGATTGAATTTCACCCATGCTTTCATAAGGATCCTGATAGAAGTTGTTGAAGTCGAAATGCACAGGCAAAAGGTTGTTGGTTTCTTGATATAATCCTTTGTGATCCCAAAACATGTTTCCAGGAGAAAATGATAGTTGAAGGTGCATTCCATAGTTTGATGATCTTGCTCCATAATGAGAAAAATAATCTGGACTATACTTGGTATAGTCCATGATAAAGTTAGGATCATCAAGAGTGATATCATACTGATGAGGTAGCTCGAAATGTTGTCTAGCAAGTTCTCCACATGAATCGATAGTCCCTTCATAGTCGCCATTCTCCACTTTACCTACTGAAGAGCATCTTCTGCTAGCATCTTCTTGCTCGTGCTCCTCCAGCTTCCGGACACCTTTGAATGATTTGTCAACTTTCTTGTAAATCCTACATAGAACCCAATCGTCGAGCTACAATAATAAAAATGATTAAATTATAACTATGAATTTTATCCATATAATTTGGGTTATTGTAAGAAAGGTTTTAGTTATGTATAATGACACTATATAATAGTTTATATCATTAGGTTAAGTTACATGTAATAACATGTAACTATTATAATAAACCTGATTTGATAACCTAGAAAATAAAGTAGATTACATGCTATAGAAATTATAATCATACTGATAGACATATATAACTTAAACCCTAGTAAACCTAGTTATAGACCAAACAAAAAGAAGAAAGGCAAAAAGAATAGAAAAGTTGAGAAAGTTTCTTTATACTCACTTAAATAGTTAAAATTGAAACTTCTAAAACCTACTTTAGGATTTCAAGTTTAGAATCTGGAGTTTCTAGTTGGATTCAGGAGTTTCTAGTTGGACTCATAACCTAAAGTGAATACTATTAGATATAACTAAAACTGAAATTGAAACTGAAACTGAAAATGAAAGTTGGGGAAAAACTATAATCTTACCCTCATGTCAGATGCATGAGTTTTGAGCCTGCGCGATTCATTCACTCTAAATTCGTGCATGATCCAATTTGTTTTATCACCTTTGGGAGGTTTACCTTCGTAAAAAACCAAAGCCTTTCGAAATCCAACTTTAACATTGTTGTGCTTTATAGGTTTGTCAGCTCCAGTCGCCTTCCAATAGCCTGTTCCTGCTGCGCGGTTTGGCCTATCACCATTCGGATATTTTCGATCCCTTGGCGTGAAGAAGTACCATTCCCTTTCTCCAAGCATTGAATAGTTCTCTATTTGCATGTTAGACAAGGGGAAAAAAGGAACATCTTTAACATAGGAAGTTGAAAGAAAGATAAGATATGAACTATGTAGATAAGAAAGGAGGAAAATGTTAAAGTTAGGAACGGGGAAGGAAGATTAGTTTTTAATGAATTAAGTAACTATGAAAAGTCATCAAAGATAGCATAGTTCACTATTGAGTATCCAAGAAGTAAAAGTCAGAATGCAAAATATAATGGTACTCTTGAAAGTACTACAAAGTATGGAAATTTTAAAATATAAATTAAAAGAAAAACAAAAGGTATATATGCAAAGTGCCTCTAAGAAGCTAAGTTTAGAGATAGATGAAAATGGTTTCTAGATTACCTTTTTTTGTTCTGAAGAACTAGTTTTGGTTTTTGTTTAATTTGCTAGCAGATCAGCTGTTTCTCGAAACAAAACAAAAGTTCTACATTTTTAAATCTCAAGTAGTAACCAATAGCTAGTACAAGTTTCAAAAATACAGAAAATGAAAAGGACAATTATGTATGCTTATACATATACAAAAATCAAATAGATTAGATACAACCACATAAACATGTATATACCCAAATAGATCTTACCAAGAGAACCTAAATAATCTTTTACAAGAAGAAAATAATTAATGAAAACCCTTAGAAGGATAAAGAACAAGCTTAATTAATTAACAATCCGTGTTTATGTGTGATTAGGTTCAAATCTGTTCTTATTTTTATCAACTCAAAACCCTAAACACAATAGATACCAACAATCAAAAGTTAGGACTTAGGAGAAAATACCGAAGTAAACTTTTTCGGTATGTATAAACCTGAAAAACAAAGGTATGCACGAAACTAAAGATATCTTGGATCAAAGAGAAAACAACAAACCCTAATCAAATGTTCTTAGTACTATCATACAATGGCGGATCTAGAATAGCTATAGTGAGTTACATTCAATGTGTTACTTGTAACTCATACCTTATATATGTGGTGTGTGCGGGTGAGTCAGGAAAAAAATGTATAAAGAATTGAATCAAGAAATTCTAACTATTGAATTCGCCATTAGTGTAAGAACAAGTGAAACTTCAAGTAGAAAACTCTTTTAACACAAAGATTAAGATTAAAAGCTTAACATATACATAAACCCTGATATAAACCCTGATTAAATCTTCTCCATCGGTTAAACATATACAGAATTGATTTTTTTTGGTTTACTTGAAGAGATTAGTTAATAGAGATTAAGAAGAAAAAAAAAAAAAAAAGAGAACCTGAAAGCTCCTGAGGACTATGCTTATAAAGATTAACCTCCTTGATTTTGTCATGGGGTAAAGGATCATTCATTACTTTCTTCTTGAGGTAATGAATAATAAGTTCTTCATCATGTGGACAAAAACGATAACCTGGTGGGAAAACAAATCTATCATCCACATAAACTCTTTTTCCATTTGTGGTGATATTGTAATTTGGTTTTACTACTACCAAACCCTTTTCATC
Organism: Lycium barbarum; assembly: GCF_019175385.1. Taxonomy (NCBI): domain Eukaryota; kingdom Viridiplantae; phylum Streptophyta; class Magnoliopsida; order Solanales; family Solanaceae; genus Lycium; species Lycium barbarum. The sequence goes on from NC_083342.1 coordinate 21,631,558, forward strand.
GTCAACTTGTTTTTGTTTATCTAGTTCTTGAATTTTAGGGTTTTGAGTAATCCCCGAGCTGGCCTTGAGCTGGGCCTGGCTTTGCTCATGAGACTCCATATTTAGACTTGGAGAAGGAATTTGATAGATTTATCATTGACTAGCTAGTTATGTACGTGATGGACTCTTTCAAAAGAGTCCTAATTAACCTAATACAGATAGAATTTGTTTTCAAAAGATTTCGTTTATCCTAAATAACCTAATACCAATAAAATTTGTTTTCAAAAAATTTGTTTTTAGGGGAATTGGTTTTGAAGTCCGAAAATAAGATTAGGGTAAATCTTGTGGAGATTTTCTTTTCATCTTGTCATTATCAAATGCATCATATTATTTATTTATTTATAATGTAGAACTAGTTTTTTAAGTGGTGGAGTTATTTCAATTGAATATTTGAGTTACTTTTTATACCATGTTTAATTTTATATTATAGAGTTAACTTTTCCATGCCCTAGTCCCGCTAATTGCTTTTACCAATTTAATAGAAAGTGGCTACATATAAAAAATTATATTACAAGCTGGGTATGTCTTAATTAAATCTGCAAAGGTCCACGAAGTTTATCTTTCCACTGTCTAACTGTTAAGGAAAAAATTGGCAAATAGGGGTTTATCATACCATTTTCTAACTATTAAGGATAATATTGGCAAATAGGAGCTTTTTAGACTGCTAATTAAGTTTTAGCTAACTTCTACAAATATTCAAAGTTTAATCGTTTTATAATGCATAAATAGACCCTCGAATTTGGTCTCATTTTTTAAGTATGACCTCCAACTTTGGGTGTGCACAAGGAGACACCTCAACTTGTTTCTACTTTTTCAGTTGAACAGTTGAACTTATAAAATGATCATTAAGACACCTCCAAAATTATGTGTTACGTCAGCATTTGTGTTTATGTGTTCAACTTTTACAAGTTGAGATGCCTACTTGTGCACACCCAAAAGTTGGAGATCATACTTAAAAAATGAGGCCAAGTTTAAGGGCCTATTTATGTATTATGCATCTGGATAAAAATACCTCTATCTTAAATGCGAAAACATTCCAGCACAGTTTGTTAGTCCGGAAAACTTCAGGTAGTTTGAACTGTCTTCTTTTTTGAACTCCAGGACAGTGTCATGAACAAGAGCAGGTGTAACAATCCAATAGCTCTTTTGAGCATTTATACTTTAAATCGTGATTTGAGACATTGTGTAAGTCAATAATACTATTTGGAACTTGATGGCAGGGTTCACTTGGGGATCCAAGGGGCTTGATGGTAATTCTGCACCATTAGACCTCATTGTGAAATTGCAGATTTTTCTGGTGCTGGTGCCTTCGGTGTGATCCCGGCTCATGGGAAAATTGTGCATCGCGTTCACACACAAGGCACAGTGATCATGAATAGGAATTTGTCGCGTTGACCTCAGTCAACTGTTCACTGCGAGCGCGTGGTAGAGAGAGAAATCGCGAAGGCAAAATTTTATTAAGATCGTGATCGCGCAAGGTACATCACGATCACAATAAAGGCCTGAGCAACATATAAACCTAAGTCACGAATTTCAGCAACTATTTTGGGATGTTTTAGAAAGGTCTAACTCGAGTTTTAGATTACGAAAAGGTGGAGTTTCAGCCTCAAATTTAAAGTATGGATTCCTTGCATTGATCCATTGACTTTATGTAATCATCAAATTTTATCCGCAGATTCATGAGATTTAGGAGGCTAAAATTGAGAATTTTAGACTTAAATCTAAATCGGAAAATCATTGATTTGACTTAGTAATTATTATCAAAATCAGATTTTGATTATTATATTGAATTCTTAGCTTATGCGTGACACACCCATATAATTAATTTCAATTTTGGACTGTTGAGCCTAGGGTTAGGTGGAGTTGAGCAAGAGTTGACTTTGACCCCAAGTCATCCTAAAATTATGAAATTGGTTCTCCTAGATTAATTTGGACCCGTTATTGATGATCATTTGTACATATTGAAGCCATCAAAACTCGTTTGAGTTAACTTTGGCGATTCAAGTATGGTTTGGTTAGCAAATTTCAGGCAAGTGAAGTTTTAACTCTTAGTTTGCTTTTTCTTAAAAATATGTTATATGTGATGCTTATGTACATTTAATCATCCAGTTTGTGTGAGTGGGAAAGCATGAGCTAGGTTGAGTAGTTTAAAGTATCTAGTTAGACCATGAGGGTTACATTGTGTGATATTACACTATTGATACTTCTTATTGATCTAAGCATGACGTGATAGTTGATTAGCTCTTTAGCATTCATTATCAAGTGATTGAGAACGCACTCCGTGAGCACAATGATGCCATGGGACTAGTTAGCAAGTGATTTTGAGACTGGGTAAGACAGGACACGGGAGGTTGATACTACATGAGTCAGATGGACGGTCAACTACGCTTCGAAGATGGATAAAATATAAGGTTGATGCACAGCAAGGGACGGGTCATATAGGCAACCTATGGCCCATAGCATGTTTATTACAGTTACCATGTTGTGTATACGCTTTGTATCTGTATTTGTGATTTCGATTCAGTTGCTTTACTAGTATATCATTATTATACTTGTATTATCTTATTTATGTTTATACGCATTACCAACAATTTTTAAAGACTTGCTCCGGAAGTAAATTGAGAGAGCGAATCGATGATCTTGATGGATCTTTTCACTCATCGGTGCTCCGTGTGCGCAGTTGTAGCAGGTGGTTACCCAGTAGCTGACCAGCGACTCCAGCTTCATCGATCAATGATTTCCAATTGAAGTGAGCCACCATTACATCGTGACGACTATTTCTTCTTTAGCAGACTTAGTAAAGGTGGTTATCTATGGTTGTGTAATAATTGAATGGTTTACACGGTGATTTTGTTGATAAACAGCATGTTGCTTTAAATGGAGAGATGCGACTTGATTACGTCTTGTGTTGAAAATTATACTTTTCTTTCATTACTTTCTTTTTCTTCACAAAAATTCATTAATTTGGCATGCGCCTAGATGAATATTTTCCTTAAACGTGGGTTTCTCAAAATTTTTATTGAAGTTGTGCAAGTTACTTTTACTTAGTTAATTTATGGTGTTAACTGCTAAGAATTATTGAATTACCCAACATAAAAAGTTTAGGGCAAAAAAGGTCAATTGTACATCGTATCCGCTATTTTTGATACCAAACATAGATATATTTATGTACAAAATAAATAAAATTACAACAAATATTAGATTCTGAACCTTAGCATATCAAGTTAATAGTGAGCAACACCAACAAAAAAGGAAGAACAACTTCTTCTTCTTCTTCTTTCTTCCTTTTTTTTTTCTCTTTCTGAAATGGAAGGGTAGTATTTCCAAGATATTGGGTAAGTTACTTATGATAGCTCAAAATCAGCACTCCTAACCATCAACCCCTGTGTTTCATTTTATCAAATGGTGTCATCTAATATAAGATGTACGTTTTCGAAAATTATTTATATATGTATTTAATAAAATTTTCCGACACCCTTAGATGAACGTGGGTCCGCCCCTGGGCGCGTGAAGAGCCCAAAAAATATTTTTGTTTAATTCTTTTTTATTTCCTTCTTCTTCTTTATTCTTTTTCTTCTCCATTTAACAAACCTTCCACCATTGATATCTTGTTCACCGAAAAAATGAAGACTGCCATCACCCTCTCTCTCCCTAAGCGTTTACAGGACAAGAAAGATTATTATTTTATAGATAAATCTATTTAATAAACAAAAGAAAAATAATATTCCTAAAAGATTTAAAAAAAATAAAAAGAAAACTTGCCATTAATGGAGTCTTTAGAAAGCTTGAAGTTTTAAAATGAGTTAATTGATTTGATGGATATTTTGAGAAATAATGTTGGGGTTGTCTTTGGGTCTTCGTAGGGAATCTATAGCTGAAGTTATAACAAATTTGGAAGTGTTTCTCTTGAAAACTTAGATCAAAATCACGGTTGGAACAAGAACAACATGAAGATGGTGAAGAACACCAAGAACAACTATTCATTTCAAAATTTTCAATCTGTCATTTTTTTTTCTTTTTGTTAATAATGTGTCATTTTTTGATTGGGTGTAAATCAAGTTTTTCTTTTTCTTTTTGAGAGTATTACTTTTATTTTGTTATTAAATATTTTAAAATAGTTTTTTTTTTTAACTAAAAAGGGCACATGTCCTCATTTTATTCGTCATTTGCCATGTCAGCAGCGAGTGTATTGCACGTGTTACGGTTCACTTTTAAGCGGGTGCATAAAAGCTAGTAAGAGGTTGTGGACTCTATTCGGATTTTTATATTTTTAGAGTCGCCACCTAATTTATTAGGAAAATTAGGAAACCAAGTTAAAAAGGTTTTATTAGACAAGAGAAAAATCATTTTTAAACTAGAGTTCTAGGTAAGAGTTCTGGTGATCCCCTAAGGAAGGTTTTAAGGACCCTAATATCAAGGATCCGTAGAATACGGTTGACCTTCGAGCTTCAATGTGTGATCAACTGTGATTACTTGCTAAAATGTTTTATTTCTTGCAAAACTGTCATGTCATATCATAACTCCTTTTTGGCAAAATCTTTAAGGAAAAGGAATTGGTTTTCTTTTGGAGAGTGTTTATAAGGGTTAAAGTCATTTTCATTTTCGGACCAAAACACACTTAATTTCTCTTAAGTAGAATTTCTACTAACTTGGTCCAATGTCATGATTTTTAATCCGTATAAGTTTATGTTTAAGGAAAATTGAGTACATCTCCTTTGAAAAAAATAGTATAGGTCTTATAAGTATATATAAAAAGGATTTTGCTTATTTTATTTCATCTTAGCCCTTTTTAAGGTCAACCATATTCTTCCAAAGCCTCTTACCTCAAATATCGGTCCAAGATGTATTTTCTCTTATTTTATTGCCTTTAAGGTTTGGGCTTTAGTCCCAAAAGGGTTTAAAATACCTTAAGTCATAAGTTTAAAAGTCCATTTTTTATACTTGTGTATTTCTAGAAAATCCGTTGTGCCTTTATTTGAAAATCAGCCCAAGTACAAATAAAATCCAATAAATTGAGCCCAGTTCGTTTCGGCCTAAACCAATCCACTTTTTTTTTTCTCTCCAGATTTTTGAAGGCTTAAAGGCCTAAAACAGGTCCAATTTTCTTATTGCAAAAATGGTTTATACATGCATATACTGCTAATTTTTCAGTTGGATAACTTTAAAGACTTTGTAAAACAATCCAATTTTTATCAATTTCATGCTATGGTTATCGTAACTGTGTTTGATTTGATAAAATTGTTTGAGAAAAAAGTTGACTCCTACACGAGTTTCCTAGATTCTAACACATTTGAGTTTCAATATTCATACTAGTCACTTACATATACATATACATATAGATATAAAATGAAATGATGGAGTTAGGTTGGTGGGCCTACCGAAGCCCACCAGTTTTCATTTTCACCCATTGTTGGGCCTTCAAGCATTTGCATTCCGGACTCGATAGAATAAGGGTGTTGGGCTTTTGGCTCAACAGTGGTTTGAAAAACTGCCCAAATGCCCATCGTGTTTTCCATGCAAACAAAGGGGGATAAAAGAAAATGCCGGTTAGAGAGCACCTAGACTTAATCAATGAATTAATAAAGAACCTAAGTAGCAAACACAAACACATATAGATCATGTATTCATATATACGCTAAGTATACATACTACATTCAGTGGAATAAAACAAACTAAACATATAAGCCCAAACAGACAGAAATTGCAAAGAAACAGGCCCAAAAATGTGAAATCATAAGGCGACAGACACAAATCTAGGATCAAATAAAGGGGGCAAACCTAATAAGAGAAAACAAATAGGAAAACAGGCCCAAAGCCTTACAATAAGGTACATAGGATAAAAATCACAAGTTCAACTTAATGATGTACAAGGTATACTCTCTTACATACACCGAAGTGTATATAGACTGTATATACCTTGTATAGCTCATGTATATTATCATAGGAACAACACAAAATATGGAAAAGGATAAAGTTAAACATGAAGTATGGCATGTTAAACATTTATCAACTACACATGAATCATATTTTCCATCTATTTGGCCTATACATCTATCTATGTCAATATTCAATATCACAGATGAACATTTTCACAATTCCAAGTTAAAACCAACAACACTTCTGTTGTTCTAGAATAGAAGCAGCCAAAGGATAATCTCCTCACTCACTTATACCAACATGGTTCCCTCTATTATTTAAATAAAGCTATAGACAGGACAAAGAGGATAAAAGGGAGGGGTAGACATGAAAGTGTACCAGTCATGCTTTGGGGTTCAACCCTCTGTATTGTTGACACCTAATTTTTGACCTCCCATAATTTATTTTAATTACTCAAAGTCCTTGAATGACAAACAAAGTGAATCATGCATTTAAACGGGTCGAAATAATTTTTATAAAATTATTTGGGTCAATATTCACCCCTTTCAGGTGAAATAATTTCTATGATATTATAAATCATCTGGAAATTAATTGATATATTTTATGACATTTATGAGATATTTGTTAGATTTAATTAAAGAAAAGCAATTTCAAAATAATCATTTATTGAATTGTTTAAGTTGTCAAAAATCAAATTAGCAAATACATTATTCACTTTAATCCGAGGAGTTTGAGTAATCAAAATAATTGACCATTCTACCCCTCAATTCTTAATTTGGCATATTCAATATGCATTTGGACAAATAATTGCCATAATTGAAATAACCAATCCATGGTTCAAGACAATTAAGGTCATTATTGCAAAATCAGCTTGTTAACGGTATTAATCGTTTAATTATGTCTTAATTTTGTTTATAATTAAAACATCATGGCTAATAATTGATAGTTTAATTTTCGCCTACTTATTGGACTACCCATTTTCCCTTTATACACATATATACACCATGTATACACGCATTTATACATCGTGTGTATGTATATGAGAAAGAGCCCATTTCATTTCCTTTTTATGGCTGGCCGAGCCCAGTCCACAACGGACTTGACCCGGCCCAACCCGTGAAAATATATATATACTCCCTCTTCACAAAATCAGACCCCAAAGGGGTGTCTTTGTCATCTGCGGCTAGGATTCTATAACCCAAGTGCCGCCGCCCCATTCCCCCCCCCCCCCCCCCCCCCCCTTTTTCTCTTTCTTGTCCCATCACCATTTAGGCATGCCTGTAGAGGAGTGGGTGCGTAAGGCATCAGCATGGTAGAAAAAGGACGAAGCATTTATGGCTTCGTCCTTGTTAACAGGTTTCTACCCAAAAAACCCACCCAAACACGCCTTAAGATGTACAACCTGCCCTTTCCTTTCTATTATTCCTTTATTTTTGCTGTATTGCAAGTGGATTGGGTGAATCCGGCTCAAATCGAGCCGTTGATTGTAACCACTTCTCATCCTATTCGTTCATTCGGTGAGTCAAGTAAGGATTTGTGAAAAATCAAGAGTCCCACATCGGTATTTCTAAATTTTGGGACCAACTTTGGGACCAATTTTGGGGTTCTATAAATAGAACCCAACCCTCACACTCAAATAAGTTTTTTGGGAGAACCCTAAGTGTTACACCCTATACTTTTGAAGAAGCACTTGTTAAATTTAAGCGTAAGTATGTCGAGCTATGGCTAAGTAAAAATAACTTTGGAATATATGAAGCGAAGCATTATTAAGTATATTTTATGATTAAAGGATGTATATACGGTATACCGAAAGGTTTTATAAGGAAATGAGTGGACGAAATGGAGTAGTACGACCTTGGAGAAAGGATGGGTAAAGTTTTGTGTGTGAAATTTTGGTCCAATTTGGGAGACAAATATCTCTTAGCATATGAAGTGTTTTGGAGTGAAACAAAAGCCTAAATTGAAGTTCATTGAGTCTAGTTTCCAACGCAGTAAACCGCTCGTCGATACGACATCGGAGTATAGAATTATGGACGTTACAAGTTGGGCTGACAGAGCAGAAACGCGTACTACAGTAACGGCTACAGTAACCGACTTGCTACAGTGCTGCTACAGTACTACTACTACAGTGACCCCGACCCGAATTTAGAACCTTATAAAAGGGGAAAGACTCCATTTTTTTCAGCCAAAACAGATCCTAAAGCTCAGCAAAATACAGGGGCAATTATGTCACAAACAAATGGAGGGATTGGAGTGATTTTGATTAATCGAGGCTCGGGTAGCGTACAATTGTGATTCTATTATTGTTTTGCGGGGGATTTTGGCTTGGATTCAAGATGGATATTGCAGATATTACTGTTTTAACAGGAAGAAGGTATGAATCTCTCCTTATTAATATTACTTTTAGTTTATTCACGAAGATAAAATGATTAAAGGGTCGTATAATAAAGTTGTTGGTTGAGAAATTGGACAAATATCATGTGGGATATTTATGGAATATATTGGTATTGATAATATTGTGGTTGATGTTGGTATTGTTGCTATTGTTGTTGGTTGCTAGATTATGATTTCGGGCTAGGCATATAAACAGGGGAGATGCTGCTCAAATTTCGGCAGATTCTAAAGGGATTTCATTTAAAGGCTTAGGACAAGCTTATGAAGATAAGCCTAACAACAGTATGGATGGTTTTATATGTAGATTACGAGACTGCGAATGTCTTATTTAGCTTGCAAGACAAGAAGTAAGTTGGAAAGTCAAGAAGCAAGATTCCAGTTATGTTAAGGCCTTCCCTTTCTTTCATTTTGGCATGATCCTATGACATGAGCGAACAATGAGTAATCGAGTCTCCATATTACTCTACTCTTAGAAGTACCAGGAGTATCCCAGTTCTTGATGATCCTGTACCCCTCTATTACAATTGTTCCTTCTGTTCATGGATCTTGAGTTTTATATCATGATTATGTTAGTTCACATTTATGCATTGCATTCAGTTACATATATGCATATTGACCCGTGACCAGAAGGCGTTATATACGTGTATATTATGTATGTATATATATATATATATATATATATATATATATATATATGGGTATGGGGAAATGGGCGAGGCGTTATATACGCATTACCACCTGATCAGCTCGTGCACAGTGATGATGATTATGATGCCTGAAGGGGCCATTATGCTATTATGCCCGAAGGGGCCATTATGTTATTACGCCCGAAGGGACCATTATGTTATTATGCCCGAAGGGGCCTATATGGGATATGGATCGGGTCGTACGTTCCTCGGCACTATGACCTATGCATATCATACGCCCTTAGAGGCATTTTCAGTAAGCAGATGCATTCATACAGGTATGTTCAGATAGTCAGATATATAGATGCATTCATACAAATATGTTCAGACAGTCAGACATACAGATGTATTCAGTCAGTCCGTTTAGTTTATGACTTTCAGATTGTCTTCATGACTCCTATGCGTATGTTACTCTTCTGCCCTACATACTCGGTACATTATTCGTACTGACGTCCCTTTTGTTGGGGGGGGGGGGAGGGGGGGGGCTGCATTCATGCTTGCAGGTACAGATCGACAGATTGACAGAACTCCTCAGTAGATAGTACTTGACATTCACTGGTGGTAAGCTTCCTTTTGTTCGGAGTTGCCAGGTCTATGTGGAGTCTTTCTTTTGTGTTTATGGACGACGGGTGAGCCGGAGCCCTATCCTGCCCATGACTCAGTTATGCTTCTTTAGAGGCTTGTAGACAGATGTACAGTACAATCAGTCAGTCCGTGGCCCTGTGGCCTAGCCTTTGATGCATAGTTACTTATGAGAGCCGTTTTGGCTCGTCTAGTGGTTTGAGCAGTTTCACATATATTCCGTGAGGCGGTCGGACCGCATACAGTTATGCTTTGTTTCTTGAGGAGGCGGCCAGACCGCAGAGGGTTATATGTATATATCTGTGTTGGGATTTTTCTGAGTGCAGGTGGCCACTTTAGGCCTATCCACGTTCTTAACTAAATGTAAGTTTAAATATTGGTTCGCCCGGTCCAGGTAGGCACCGGGTACCGGTCGCGGCCCTCCAGCTTTGGGGTGTGATAAACTTGGTGTCAGAGCAGTTCTATCCTAGGATTATCTATAAGCCGTGTCTAGTAGAATCTTGTTTATGGTGCGTTGCGCCCCACATTTATAAATAGGAAGATACAGGGCATTTAGGATGGTTACTCTTCTTTCTTATCTTAGATCGTGCCGTAAAGTTAAGCCATAGAGTATGAAGTTCCTGATTCTAACCCTGAATATTTTGGTTGAGGACGAGCAGTTGATTATACAGCTTGGAGGAAATTGATGAGAATTGAAGTTTATTGACCCGAAAGGTATGTTCCCTGCTTTATTGATATTGATACGGATGACTAGTCCATGAGCGGGATGCCATGTGTATTTGTGATCGCTTGTGAGGCATTGGATGCGTTTTCTAGGCTGTGTGCAGGGTTGAGGTAGTAAGCAATATAGAGGAAACTCTGCCGAAATTCTTACAAACTGAATTGTTTGAATGTCTATGTTATAGAGAAAGAGTAAAGGGGAAATGTCATAGTCAGACATTTGGTAAGTTATGATTGAATGAAGAATTATGAGATGTTTTCAAAGAGAGGTTTTAGAATGATTCTAATTTGATTTAAAAGGTGAACCCTGGAGGGAAAAATGATCAGTAGTTAGACGAACTGGAATGAGTTACATTCAAGATTTCAGAGGACTGAGGCTCATTGAAGATATAGGGAAAGGTGACCTTAAGAACTCAAGTATAGTATTACGATTTATAGGCTGGTGAGTAATGGAAAAAGGAAGTTAACGAGTAAGGGAAGGTTTTATTCCAGAAGTTTATTTATGTAGGATCAGGACAGGTTGATGACAGGCACATCGACTCATTTTATTGAACTTCCCTATATGATGTAAGTTCGCATTGGGATTCAGAAGTCACCAGTTATTTGAATCCAAAGGGATTCTGAGTATTCGATAGTTGGTACTATTCTGAGGATCATTATGACCAAGTTACTTCTGATACTAATGACGACCTCGGACCCAGGAATGAGAAGTGGTTATGTAAGTTGGGCTACAACTATGACTGCCTTCTGGATTATTTATATAATTCCTAATATGCAATGTTGTTCACCGATTAAAGAAGTGAAGATCATACCAACTTCAGGCAATAGTTGACCCTTATAAGAAGGTTTCACCTTGATTTTTTTTCCATACGAATGTTGTGAAGGTCACTTGACAACAGAAAAATAAGAGCGATGTTGGATTATGAAAAAAAAAGTAGATAGGTGTTCGAGTGGAGATTATTCATTAAGGCTATATCGCCAAAAACTCATAATCAGGTTTTAGAAAAATATGCTCAGAAGTCCTACAAATTCAAACATGCGAAAGGTATGAGAAATCAGAATAGCTGAGGGAAAATTAGGAGCATATGAGCCTTACGATTAGAATTTCAAAATGATTGTAAGGTAGGCATCTGGCTAGCTGGTTAAAAAGAGAGGAGATGTAGTAAGTCACAAACTCAGGACAGAGTTAAAAAGCAAAGGGAGCATTTTGTAAGTAAGCTATTGAAAAGCGACGCAAATGATAAGTCATGTGTGGCTATGTTAAATATTATGTGTGCCCTTATGATCAATCTTATGATGTGCTAAAGGAATTGATTGAGCTGGATATTGAAGCTAAGGTAGCAAGTGCTACAGGGCACATCGAGAATGGTTTCCTTTGAATATTAAAAGTTAGATAATCATGATGCAACAATATCAGGGAGAAGAGGAATAGGTATGCATAAGAGTAAGAAGAAGATTGTGATGTCAAGATAAGAAAACAAACGTGAGCAGGAGAAATATGTTCTTAGTAAGGATCGAGCAAAGTATCCGAGGGAAGGGTTAAGGCGGCGGTAGAGACGAAAAGCCATTCGGATAAATTTTTAAAGTAAACGAGCAGGAAGGATAGAGTGTGGCAAAATATGATAAAGGGCGAATGCGAAATTCCCAGAAACAGATTTTGGTAGATAGGATCGAAGTATAATAACAATGGATATTGATGTAACCTGAGGAAGAATAATTAGATTTTATAAAAAGTGTCAAGGGATTTCTGGCTCTTAAGGTATACCCGGAGGGGTAAATATGAAGCCATATTGATACGTTCACCTAGAAAATGAAAAAGCGCCCCAAGAAATGATCTTTGCAATAGAACAGATTTGTACTTATAGTGGAATGTTCTACAGACTCCCAGGCAATTATTATAGAATGGCAAATGGGAAAAGGGCATTTATTGAGTAAAGGGAAATTCAGGGAAACTATAAGGATAAGAGTAAGAGAAGGTGTGTTAATGAATTGGTTAAAGAAGTGACACGATTAATAAAGTTCGCATGATTGGCCAGAAGAAAGCATTGATGCCATAAAATAATGGTGTTGATAGGGAGTGTAGAGATAAGATACTAAAGGAAATAGGATGAATATGCGAGGGACATACATGAATATGAACAAGTTACTTCATCGAAAAGGGAAGTCGAGAAAGGGACAAAAGAAGGAAGAAAAAGATATATTTTATGGGTATTTATGATTAGGACAAGGATCGACAAGATGTTGGAGGAAATATGACACCTGACTATGGTACAACCACTTAGTAAAGAAGAACTACAGAACAGTATGAGCTGGGCAAATGAAAGAGTGGGTCGTGGGAAATAGATGCGATAGTACATTAACTTACGATGGTATTGAAAGAAGAAACCAGATTTGGTTGGCTAAAGGATAAGGTCAGTGTAAGAGAGGGAAACAGACAAAAGCCTTAAATCGCAAAGGTAAACAGAGGAAATGAGTATCTAAGAACTTTAGATATCTATGCGACTAATAAACTCAAACAACAAATAGGGTATGCCAGACTATGGGGAAGACATATCAGGTAAAAAAAATTAAGTGAAGGCCAAGAGTCAAAGAAGAACCTCAAAGAAGGTAATAAAGAGATGACGCGTCTAATTGGAACAAAGCCAGTGACAATGAACTCTCATGGAACGAGAAAAATAATGGTTCTTCTAGGAAGGAAAGGTCTATGATTGAAAACTACAGACAAAGGAAAGAGTGAAATGATTTGGATTCGCTGCATGATAAGGAGCCTGGTTCCCATTTCGGCAAATTTCTAAATTTATCCCTAACTTATCAGCTGGATTAAGGGATTAGCAACCTTAAGAATAAATTGAAAGAAAAGGATCCTTGAAGAAGAGATTTGAGATATTCTTGGAATAGGTACAATAATTACCGATAGCCAGACCGAGCAAAAGAAGCCTTATCAAGAACAAGAGAGAATCAAGTAAAGTGTATGGATGAAAGGAAATTTCGGCGTGACATTAGCTGGAAGATAAAATACCGCAAGGATCGATTCAGTTGCTACAGGAAAGTAAGGGATACTACATTACCAGTTTCTGAGGTTATCCTTAAGGGGGGAAGAATAAGTTAAATCCCAAGAAGATGAGGGCACGGAACATTTGTGAAGCGTAAGAAGGATACATAGAGATCAAAAGAAACAAGGATTTCTGGTATATTGGGATAAAAGGGAAGATAAGACCAAAATTGGATAAAAGTATATGATAAGTATTGGGTAAACGAGTATATGAGCATGTAAACGACAGAAGTCAAAGAGACAACGAGGATGATAAAGTATGAGGAGTTAGTCAGCAGATGAGTGATACGAAAAAGAGATGACCGTGAGTACGAACATAAATTTTAGCCACAAAAGGAGGAGAATAGCACCCAAGAATTGATTGGGCAAGGAATTCGGTGAACCCGGGAATACCCCCATTGATAGCAAATCAACAGTAGTCAAGAAACACCAAAGGAATTGTGAAACCATGAATATAGGGTCTACATGTATGTGAGGACGATGAGCTAGTAATTGCACAAGAAAAAAATGTATATGTTAAGAAGAAACCATGTTATTGCTCATACAAAGGAACCAAGGAATCCAAGGAAGATTAATCGTCAGAAATTGAGGCGCTTCAGTATAAGGAATTATCGAGTACTACTGCAGTAAGACTGGAAATGCCACAGATTCAGTGTAAGAAAACCCAAAAGGGGTAAGGAATATTAACTAGTTGAGAAGAATCAATCAGTGCCGACACAACTGAACGGTATGTAGACGAGAGATAGGGTAACATTTCAGCGGAAGATCTCACAATAAAACTGGCAATCAACGGGGAAATAAAGAGTAAAGCTCAGAGTATTTTAAGAACTCTTGGTGATGATAATTAGACATCAGGTTGATCGCTCTGTATATGAGTGATGGGGTTAATAGATAAGTTATCGAAAATCGTCAGCATAATATGAGGGAAGATTGAATGGACCATAAGTAGGAAGGTTTCAACCCCGAAATAAATAAAGGAGGACTATCGTTTCAGGAAATTGACGCAGCGTCTTAATTCTATAAATTATGGTTGCGAATTATTAACCTAAGGTATGTAGCCTCCAAGGAATCGCGAAGAGGATCATAAGTTTCATAGTTCGAATAAGTTCAGTTTTGAGTGCGTGAGTAAGACTGCAAGTAAGTAAAGTCAATACCAGCAAACACCGATGAGAATAATTGTTAGCAACGTCAGAATGAGCCCAATTTTAACATTCGAGGACGAATGTTCCTAAGGGGGGAAGGATGTTGCACCCCATACTTCTGAAGAAGCACTTGTTAAATTTAAGCGTAAGTATGTCGAGCTATGGCTAAGTAAAATAACTTTGGAATATATGAAGCGAAGCATTATTAAGTATATTTTATGAGTAAAGGATGTATATAAGGTATACTGACGGTTTTATAAGGAAATGAATTGGAAGAAATGGAGTAGTACGACCTTGGAGAAAGGATGGGTAAAGTTTTGTGTGTGAAGATTTTGGTATCTCTTAGCATATGAAGTGTTTTGGAGTGAAACGAAAGCCTAAATTGAAGTTCACTGAGTCTAGTTTCCAACTAAACAAACCGCTCGTCGATACGACATCGTAGTAGAGAATTATGGACATTACAAGTTGGGTTGACAGAGGAGAAACTTGTGCTACAGTAACTGCTACAGTGACCCCCCCCCCCCCCCCCCCGAATTTAGAACCTTATAAAAGGGGCAAGACCCCATGTTTTCAGCCAAAATAGATCCTAAAGCTCAGCAAAATATAGGGGCAATTATGTCACAAAACATGGAAGGATTGGAGTGATTTTGATTAATCGAGGCTCGGGTAGCGTACAATTGTGATTCTAGTATTGTTTTGCGGGGGATTTTTGGCTTGGATTCAAGATGGATATTGCAGATATTGCTGTTTTAACAAGAAGAATGTATGAATCTCTCCTTATTAATATTACTTTTAGTTTATTCATGAAGATAGAATGATTAAAGGGTCGTATAATAAAGTTGTTGGTTGAGAAATTGGACAAATATCATGTGGGATATTTATGGAATATATTGGTATTTATAATATTGTGGTTGATGTTGGTATTGTTGGTATTGTTGTTGGTTGCTGGATTATGATTTCGGGCTAAGCATATAAACAGGGGAGATGCTGCCCAAATTTCGGCAGATTCTAAAGGGATTTCATTTAAAGGCTTAGGACAAGCTTATGAAGATAAGCCTAACAACAGTATGAATGGGTTTATATGTAGATTACGAGACTGCGAATGTCTTATTTAGCCTGCAAGACAAGAAGTAAGTTGGAAAGTCAAGAAGCAAGATTCTAGTTATGTTAAGGTCTTCCCTTTCTTTCATTTTGGCATGATCCTATGACATGAGCGAACAATGAGTAATCGAGTCTCCATATTACTCTACTCTTAGAAGTACCAGGAGTATACTCTACTCTTAGAAGTACCAGGAGTATCCCAATTCTTGATGATCCTGTACCCCTCTATTACGATTGTTCCTTCTGTTCATGATGATTATGATGCCCGAAGGGGCCTTATGCTATTATGCCCGAAGGGGCCATTATGTTATTATGCCCGAAGGGGCCTATATGGGATATGGATCGGACCGTACGTTCCTCGGCACTATGGCCTATGCATATCATATGGACTTAGAGGCATTTTCAGTAAGCAGATGCATTCATACAGGTATGTTCAGATAGTCAGACATATAGATGCATTCATACAGATCTGTTCAGACAGTCATACATACATATGTATTCAATCAGTCAGTTTAGTTTATGACTTTCAGATTGTCTTCATGACTCCTATGTGCATGTTACTCTTCTGCCCTACATACTCGTTACATTATTCGTACTGACGTCCCTTTTGCAGGGGGCGCTGCATTCATGCTTGCAGGTACAGATCGACAGATTGACAGAACTCCTCAGTAGACAGTACTTGACATCCGCTGGTGGTGAGTTCCCTTTTGTTCGGAGTTGCCAGGTCTATGTGGAGTTTTTCTTTTATGTTTATGGATGACGGGTGAGCCGGACCCCTGTCCTGCCCATGACTCAGTTATGCTTCTTTAGAGGCTTATAGACACATGTACAGTACAATCAGTCAGTCTGTGGCCCTGTGGCCCATCCTTTGATGCATAGTTACTGATGAGAGCCTTTTTGGCTCGTATAGTGGTTTGAGCAGTTTCGCATATATTCCATGAGGCGGCCGGATCGCATACAGTTATGTTTTGTTTCTTGAGGAGGTGGCCAGACCGCAGAGGGTTAAATGTATATATCTGTGTTGGGATTTTTCTGAGTGTAGGTGGCCACTTTAGGCCTATCCACGTTCTTAGCTAAATGTAAGTTTAAATGTTGGTTCGTTCGGTCCAGGTAGGCACCGGGTGCCGGTCACGGCCCTCCAAATTTGGGGCGTGACACTAAACCTGAATACTGAGTACTAAAATCAAGATTTAGGCTCTTTTTAGTAAAAAAATTTAGATTTAAACTCTTTAAGTTTGAGTCTTTAGTTCCAAAACTTAATTCTCTTTCTATGGTTGTGTGGTTGAGTTTAGGATTTGGAAGCACAAGGGCTTCAAATTCATTCTTGATTCATGGTTGCGCCAAAAAAAGGTGACACTTTAATCTTTCTTCTTATCTTTAGTTATCTTCCAGTTATTTTTATCACAATGCATTTTCTACCAAGTGTGTTTTTTAGCTTGATTAGTAATAATGTGACTTAGATTATTACCTCAACATGTGGTTAGACTTGTTATGAGTTTGAACCGGGTCTCCCTGAACCTTATATTTGAGTTAAATCATATGCCTAATCTTGTTATAATCAGTTATCTGATTCTGAGAAGCCAATGGACTATATATGTGCATGTTTGAACAAAATTTCTGATGGTGTTTTATTACTAAGGATATTATAAACCTGGATGTTTATGAATGATGCTTGGACCTCTGTTTAACTGTTTATCTTTTAGTTTGATGGTATAAAGTTGTTTGACACAAATGACCTGAACAATCTTACAATGACACTGCTTGATCCTGTTTAAATATGTGAGACTATCAATAAATGATGATGATTACCTTAAGTTAACTGTAGCATGCCATCCTGAAATCCTAAACTTATTTTCTGAGTCAAATATGGTTGCTTATGTTATAATTGGTTGCATAGGTCATAACCAAGCTAAGTAAAAAGTCATAGTTGGTCTAAACAAGGTCTAGTGGAGTAAACATGCTCATACAGGTCTTTAAATGTGATCAAGGTATTAGAGGGTATTTAAATAAGGTTTGACTACTTCTAGATGTGTGCAAGCCAAACTGAGTATGTAAAACATGATCCAAGCATCTGAGGGAGTCTAAATAGGCTGGACTTGTACATAAGTGTGCTTAAGTCATTTAAGGCTCTTTGGGAATGGCATAAGTGTGGTTGTGATATAATCTAACTAGTATGCATTAAGAATGAAACAAGTAAAGTGTCCCAATGGGACCCTGTGAGTTAAGAATGGAAAGGAAAAGTGGTTCTTATCTGAGATAATCAAGCCTAAATTAAAAGGATGTCTTGACTGCTAAGTGTCCATGTTCAAAAGGGAAATACACAGCTACCATAGAGAAATGATTGAACTTAAAGGGGGGTGGTTTGGGCTCTGAGATTGTCAAGATACCTTGTTTGACTTTGCCATGTCCTGTTGTGCCTGGATCATTTTAGAATGGGAAGGGGGGAGGGGGGGGGGGGGTGGTGTTCTAGCATGCCTTTAAGCAAGATAATATGCTGTATATCTGGTGTCATCCTAGACTGACCATAGGACCTTAGGAAATTTTCTTGGTTGTCATTCTGTCTATTCGAATAAGACTTGCATGACATCCCCTAAAAGATGATTTGAATACTTATTAAAACCTGGAAACCTCTATGTGATTGCATTTTTTTTTTCTTGTTGTTCTTGATAATCTGATTGGATATGCCCAAAGGGTTTGGTAAATGCAAGTTCATTTGAATAAAGATCAAAAACCTATTTTTTTTTTGAAACCCTTGTAAAAGATTCAGGTAGACTTAACTATGTTTGGCTTAGTTTAAATCTGTCTAAGGATGACTGGAGTTTTCTTTTGGCTGAATATGTCTAAATGTGTGCTTGAAATAACCTAGATATGATTGTGGAATGGTTTGCTGTAGTAAACTTAAGTAAAAGAATGTGATATAGGCAGAAGTCCTTGGCAATGATTTGAATTAGCGGCTGAAGGTAAACCTCTGCACTTATGTTATAAAATATGGTCTAAATAACTTGGAAAGAAAACTAGATGGGTTAAGAAGCACTTCACTTGGCCTGCTCATCACTCAGGATTGTTTGAATTAGATTTTGTGTGAAATTAATTCTGTGTAATCCCTAAAGGCTAGACATTTGCCCTCTTATAATTAATTTGAAATCTGAAACATGAGGAAGAGAAAAGAATGGATAAGTAAGAAACCCTCTGACCCCTTTATGCATTGTCCTTTTTTCCCATCCCTGTGTATGATTCTGGCTTTTTCTTTTGACTAAGGTTACTCAAATTGATAGTTTTGGCACAAACTAATCATAGTTATTCTGAAAGCTGGTATTAATAAGAAAATGATACTGCATACTCAAAAAGGCGAAAATGATTATATGTTCAAAAAGGATATACTTGTTATGGTTTTATCTTTTGCTTTGCCTTAAAAGGTATATCTAAATCTGCATGTCTATATGGTCTGCTTTTTGTTCTTTATCTTTTGTAATGATGAGAGGGATTAAAAAACAACCTTATTGATTAAGATCCCGGGCTTCTTTAACAGGAATAGCTCATTTAGGTTAGTGTCAACTAGGTGTATAACTAGGGTTCAATTTAAGGATAAGTGTTAAGTTTATCTTAACTACAGAGTCTCTAATAGTTGTCACTAAGGCATGAGAATATGGTAAAGGTATTGAGGGTTCCTCACGAGAGTAAAAGGTGAGCTTAGGCATGAGTTGGAAGTGATGACCAATGGAACTTTTGCTCCCTTTTTACTGGAAGTAAGATTCAGGTAAGGGTTGGGGAGGTGATGTCCCCTTACCCTGTCCTGCTTCTCTTTCAAGACCCTTAGGTCGTCTTTTCCTCCTAAACTTCATTCCCATGGCTATGGAACACATGAGGGCTCTATGTTGGTTAATAAAAAGCTTAACATTATCTGGGGAAGGTCTTTTAGAACACCATGTTTGTTTTAAACCAAAAATAGAGAATAGGGTCAGAGTATTGTCATAATCAATCCTCTAAGTTGAATTAACCTGTAAAGTGATAGTTGTTTTTGCTATTGGAGCCTGGCTTGGTTAAATAATAAGAAGAGAAGGTCATAATGTGTGTATATGTGAACTCTGAGTCACATGACCTGGGGAAGCCTTTTAAGGCACCTTCGAGTGGGGTGATTGAGAAGAACCAAGCATAACTTGATTCATAGTATCTCCCCCCCCCCCCCCCCCCCCCACATAAGAGGTGCCATGGCATGCCCTTAGGTCCATGGGATATGTGCTGCTGACTACATGCTATTTGCTCCTCTATTTTTATCATTAGATCCAAAGATTGCAAGAGAATGAACATGCCAAGTGATCAAGAATGGCTAGCATAGTTAGAAAAAAAGACTATCAATTTAAGAACACTAATTCTCAGAAAAGGGAAAGGAATTGATTAAGTTAAAACCTGAACACTAGCCCTTTCTGCTTCAAAAGGGAAAAGCACCGAATCTAAGTTAGTTGATCTATGTGCATCTAGTGCTATTTTGTTTTCTCAAGTATTGCTGAAATTGGATGTTATGGTTTTCTCTTTCCTCTTTCTCATTTCACCTGAGGCTTGGTACATATGTAGCCTAAATACCTTTGCATTTTCTTCCACCAATTGGACTGGGACTTGAAGGCAATTATTATGCTACCTTGGGTATCTAAAGCTTGTTTGAACACTGTTCTTCCTTGTGATGTGCCTCTTTATTCAAACCATAGGTTTTATACTTAGCTTCCTGTTGTTGTTAACATGGCAAACTGTTCTCCATGACCTCTTTGTTTCTTCTTTGAGTTTGATTCCCAACAGGAATATGGCCTCTCTATTCTCTTTATGAAGTAGTCATTATGCTCTATTGAATTTCCCTGTGTTCTACTGTGCTAACTGTTAATTCTTAAGGACTTACTGAACCTATGTGAGTTGCCTATTTGCTTAGTGTTGGATCAACTAGTTTGAATCTGAATTTGCCTATGTGTGGGATGAGTACCATTGCTTGTAAAATTTGATATAGTTGTTTAGACTGTTAATAAGACTATTTGTTCTAGAAATGTTTAACGCCATGTTATACACAAGAAGCACACTAAGTCATTGAGGAAGGAAGAAGTATACATAGGATATACACTTAACATACCCATACTATGGGCATACTATTAGAATATTAGAGGAGGGCAGTTGCGTTTTGTGAATACACAAAGTGCCTGGGGCCTTAGTCCTGGGCCAATTTAACTCAACTGGCAATTGGGTCTAGCCCATTTCAGAACCTTAAGAAAAGACTATGGATCAAGCCTGATTAGAAATAGGAAGCAAAGGAAATGGGATGTGGTCCGGGTAAATTGTCCCTTTTAAACGCAACTGTGGGCTGCTTTCCTTTATATATGTGTGGTTATACATAAGTGTGATAATTTTAGTGAATTAAATCTAACCGGGTCCCTTTTCCTTTTTCTCCTCCTCTACTGCATGGCCACTTAGGTCGGGTTGAAGCCAAACCTTTTGGGCTAAGGCCTAACGGGTCAATTCTTTCATGAATAAGAACGATTCCGATGGAAAGAAAGGGAAGCAAATGAAATAGGCGTACCGAAGTCCCAACCATGGGTTAAAATGGTTAACTAGGGGTTTGGTACACCCCTAGTCTATCCCTCCCCTTGCATTTGTTTGGTCAAGTGTTATATGGTATTTGTAGTTGTAAAAGAATGCTCACTTTATTATTGGAATCCTTTTGATTATGAACTAGCCGTCTTAGGAAAATGGTACCTATGCCGTTTAGTCAACTTTAGCCCCCCCCCCCCTCGAATGATTTCCAAAACCCGAATGTAGTATAAGGATTTTCAAAACCAAAAGGAATAACAAGACGAAACAATTCTTCAATACAAGTTAAAAATAGATGCAAAAATCTTTTCAAATAATAAACGGCTTCTAACTAAGATGGACCGGATTAGTTTTCTTTTGCCAAAACAAATCTTTTCATTTCTAGAAAGTAGAGAAAGAAATAGATTTCTTAATAGAAAACCAAATAAGTATGAAATGGATTTTGGGCCAAGCCCAGTTGCAAAGCTGATGTTTTAAGGCCTAAAGTGTCACGACCCGACTAGGGGCCGTGACGGGAACCCGGGGCTAGCCACCGAGCACCACTCGTTCTACTACTCATCTTACTCATTTAATGCTCTTTTATCGATTTTATACTCAAATTACAAGAAAAACATATTTTATATGGAAACATAAGTACTTTTATATACATTTGCCTCTCGGCCATCAAAATAATATATACATATAATAGCATCTCGTGAGACCATCTAACCCACACTGCGCATCCTAAACATAAGGACGGGACAAGACCCCGTCATGCCCAAAACTACATATACATGAATATACACAAAAGAATCGTCATAAGCACCTCCGAACAAAGGAATGCTTTCAATCAGCTGACAGCTACTGCTGGTCTGGGTTGAGCTCTCCTCCCTGTCTACCTGTGGGCATGATCACAACGTCCAAAGAAAACGGACGTCAGTACGAATATTATACTGAGTATGAGAGGCATAAACAAAGAAATGAGGCAACGATACACAAGAAGCATTAATATGGAATATCTGTATCTGACTGTCCAGTGTAAGAGAAAATAATGCATGCTGGCTTACTCATAGTCATCATCAGGTCATGTGTGCATAAATGTATAAGCTGCCCGCCCATATAGGTACGGTGTAATAATGTATAAGCTGGCCGTCCATATCGGAACGGTGTGATAATCATAACATTAGCCTGCGTCCAGGCCTCCTGCGTCCGGGGTATCATCTCATGCCACCCACTAGTGGTGTCTGCCCCATGCCATTTGGCCATGGTGTATCGTATAGCTTCCCGCCTTAGCGGTGACTGCCCGGCCAGTTAGGCGCGGTGTTATATCATCGTCATCATACATGCTCATCATAATATACTTATCATAATTACATGCATAATGCTTATGAACAACTTTACTTTATCGGGGTGATGTAAGGTCGTGGTTTCCCCGATTTCATTATGGAGTAGTCATTGACATTCTGCCTCACCTTGAAGGAATTAACACATAAGGTGAGTGTAAGCAATAAATAACATCATTAATTGTATAGAATCATCATGTCATATCTTTTATCTTATATAGCCTTTCATAGACATAAGTTTTTAGCTTTCTGGAATATAGGAACTCATGAGGAGGAAGGGAAATCATGCTATGAGATTCATGCCGTTAGAAAGAAAGGACTAGCCTCACATACCTTTGTCGTTTAACTATGCTATCGCTTGCTTGATTTCCTTTGATGTCACGTCTCTACCTTTAAGAGAGAATACGTACCATCATTAGTCAATCGACGAGAAGAACGCGCTACTATTTCTAGGGAAAATTGGTTAACATTTCCTTTGTTTCTACTACTTTTCCCATGTTTCATTTCAACTACCAAACATTCACAACAATACTCACAATATCGTATCAACAATTGTCATTTATCTACATTTACCACATTCCACCATTTTTCTCCAATTTCCCCACATTTATGGGTTTTAGATCATCATCACATTTTCTCATACATCACACCTATTTCATAGTCTACACGTCATTTATAACATATTTATACTCCCAACTCAACAACATTCATAATTCAACCCAAATATCATTCAACTAGGGCACTATTCACATTTTGTGACGCATTTACTACACTCTTCTATAATCCAAGTGTTTCAACATATAAATACTTCAATAATCATGAGAAAGTCATAAAACTTACCTTAGATAGGGTAGGAACAAGCCTTGAGTAGCAATACTCTTCTACACCAAAAACCCTACTTCACTTCCTTTGCAATTTCTTGGTGTAGATGAACTTTGATGAGTTTCACACTCTTAATTTCATGGATTTAATGTTGTTGATCATGATTTTTCCTTTGCTTCTCTTGTGGATGAATATTAGAGAGTATTCTAGATGTTTCTTGAAGTGTGGAGTGAAAATGAAATGAATGGAATGAAAAAGGGTCCCTTATACTTAACTAAAAATTTGATTTTTTATGAACAGTAGTCGAAGTGCACAGTGGCCGTAAACCCAGTTTACGGGCCGTAATCTGATTTTACGGCCCGTCCTTCACGATCATATTTAAGCATAATAGAACCAGAAAGGTTTGCTGGAGTCATGGTGGTTTACGGTCACAGTTTACGGGCCGTATTTCGATTTACGGTCCGTATTCTGAGTCGTATTTAACCATTTAGACATTTGGCAGAAAGTTGAAGTTTTAGAATGTTGGAAGACGATAGCAGTTTACGGTCCGTATTCTATTTCACGACCAACTGGGCCGAAGTGTAAATCTGCAACTTTCGCATTTTCAAAACTCATAAGTAGTCATCCCCTTCTTAGTAAAACATCGTACACGCATGCTCTTCGTTGGTCTATTCATTGTACGTTCACGGAGAAATTTCCGAGGTGTAACACTTTTCCCCCCTTTTTGTAACATTCGTCCTCGAATGTTAAAACACTCGGGATTCTACGAAAATTTTGCCAGAGTTTCCCCTATAATTCTGCACTACCAACCTGACACAACAACCCATAATATCATCGCCTCACAGGGCTACATCACAACATCAACATATCTATGGCTACGCACGACCAAAAGCAGGAAAAATAAGCATACATACCTCATATCGTTGTCTTTTCATCTTGAATATCCTCTGGGGGTTGGAATAAATGCGGGTACTTGGACTTCATCTTCTCTTCTGCCTCCCAAGTCATTTCTTCCCGATTGTTGTTTCGCCATAAGACTTTAACTGAAGCTACCTCTTTATTTCAGAGTCTTCGCACTTGCTTGTCTAAAATAGCAATAGGCACCTCTTCATAGGTTAGCCTTTCTGTCACTTGCACATCACCTATCGGGACAATCTTTGTGGGATCTCCAATACACTTGCGGAGCATCAAAACATGGAAGACTGGATGGACTGATTCAAGCTCCGAAGGCAAATCCAGTTCATAGGCTACATGACCCACCTTGCGGATAATTTTATAGGGTCCAATGTATCTAGGACTCAGCTTCCCTTTCTTACCAAATCTCATCACCCCTTTCATTGGAGATACTTTCAAAAATACCCAATCACTAACTTGAAATTCCAAGTCTCGTCGGCGATTGTCTGCATAAGACTTTTGGCGACTTTGGGCTGTTAACAATCGATCTCGGATCACCTTAAATTTTTCCACCGCTTGTTGAATTAATTCAGGGCCTACTAGTTGTGCTTCTCCTATTTCAAACCATCCGATTGGGGATCTACATTTCCTTCCATATAAAGCTTCATACGAAGCCATTTGAATGCTGGAATGATAACTATTATTGTATGCAAATTCGATTTGAGGTATATGATCGTCCCAACTTCCACCGAAATCCAGCACACACGCTCGTAGCATATCTTCCAAGGTCTGGATAGTACGCTTGGCTTGTCCATTGGTCTGCGGATGAAATACCGTGCTAAGCTTCACTTGGGTGCCTAGACCTTCTTGAAAGGACTTCCAAAACTTGGCTGTAAATTGTGCTCCTCTGACTGTGATAATAGATAATTGAATACCATGAAGGCGCACAATTTCCTTAAGATACAACCTTGCATAATCTTCGGCTGAGTATGTAGTCTTAACTGGGAGAAAATGGGCTGCTTTCATCAATCTATCCACAATCACCCTTATAGAATCATACCTGCCGCGGGAACGAGGTAATCCCACGATGAAATTCATGTTGATCACTTCCTATTTCCAAGTAGGGATTTCCATTGCTTGCAATAAGCCTCCTGGCTTTTGATGTTCAACTTTTACTTGTTGGCAATTTGGGCACTGTGCTACAAATTCGGCTATGTTTCTTTTCATGCCATCCCACCAATACATCATCTTGAGATCACGATACATTTTAGTCGCACCCGGGTGAATAGAATACCGGGAAAAATGTGCTTCTTCTAGAATTTGTCGGCACAATTCTGCTACGTTTGGCACACATAGCCTGCCTCGGTATCTAAGAATTCTGTCCATAGAAACTTCGAATGATGACTTTTCTTTTCCGTGAGACGTGTCTTTGTAACGACACAATTTAGGATCTTCATATTTTCGTTCTTTCACCTCCATGTCCAAGGATGAAATTGTGGGATCATTGACACTAATCCCTACATTACTTGAATCAATCACACGTACTCCCAGATTAGCTAATTGGTGGAGCTCATGAACCATCTCTTTCTTTTCCGGAGGGACTTCACATAAACTGCCCATTGATCGGCGGCTAAGCGCATCGGCTACTACATTCGCTTTTCCGGGGTGGTACAAAATGTTCACATCATAATCCTTCAATAATTCTAACCACCGCCTCTGTCGCAGGTTCAACTCCTTTTGCTTGCAAATGTACTGAAGACTTTTATGATCTGTGTAGATATCAACATGTACCCCGTACAAATAATGCCTCCATATTTTTAAGGCATGAATAACCGCAGCCAATTTAAGATCATGAGTTGGATAATTACTTTCATGTTTCCGCAATTGTCTTGAAGCATATGCAATAACTCTCCCATGTTGCATCAATACGCATCCTAGTCCCACTCCGGAAGCATCACAATACACAACATAGCCATCCAGCCCTTCTGGAAGTGTTAAAACTGGAGCTGAGGTCAATCGGTCTTTCAACTCTTGGAAACTACGCTCACAAGCATCGTTCCATTGAAATTTGGCTGACTTCTGGGTTAGCTTAGTCAATGGGGCTGAAATAGATGAAAAGCCCTCTACGAATCTTCTATAATAACCTGCCAAACCCAGAAAACTACGGACTTCTGTAGGCGTCGTAGGCCTTGGCCAAGTCTTCACAGCTTCAATCTTCTGAGTGTCAACTCGAATGCCATCATTTGAGATAACATGGCCCAAAAATGTCACAGAATTTAGCCAGAACTCGCACTTTGAAAATTTTGCATACAATTCTTGGGCTCGAAGAATGCCAAGAACAATTCGCAAATGATCTGCATGTTCTGATTCCGTGCGAGAATACACTAGGATATCATCAATAAATACTATCACAAATAAATCCAAGAGAGGCCTGAATACATTGTTCATCAAATTCATAAACACGGCCGGAGCATTAGTCAACCCAAATGACATCACCCGGAATTCATAGTGACCATATCTCGTTCTGAAGGCCGTCTTGGGAATATCCGCTTCTCTAACTCTCACTTGATGATAACCCGATCTCAAATCTATTTTGAAAACCATTTGGCACCCTGTAGCTGATCAAATAAATCATCAATTCTTGGAAGAGGATATCTGTTTTTCATCGTCACCTTGTTCAACTGCCTATAGTCGATACACATTCGTAGAGATCCATCTTTCTTCCTTACAAACAAGACTGGTGCTCCCCACGGTGATGAACTAAGTCTAATAAACCCCTTTTCAAGCAAATCTTTCAGCTGTGCCTTTAGCTCTTTTAATTCCGCCGGAGCCATTCGATAAGGAGGAATAGAAATAGGCTTGGTGTCCGGTAACACATCAATGGCGAAGTCAATCTCTCTTTTCGGAGGAAGACCTGGAAGTTCATCTGGGAATACATCCGGAAATTCATTCACTACCGGGACTGATTGGAAAGTTGGTGGCTTTGACTCGGTGTCATGAACCCGAACTAAATGATAAATATAACCCTTGGCTATCATCTTCCTTGCCTTAAGGTAGGAAATAAACCTACCCTTTGGAGATGCTGCATTACCCTTCCATTCAAGCACGGGCTCTCCCGAAAATTGAAATCGAACCACTTTTGTGCGGCAATCAACATTTGCATAACACGAGGCCAACCTATCCATACCCATAATTACATCAAAATCTATCATTTTCAACTCAATCAAATCATCATTGGTCTGACGATCACATATCACAATGACACAATTTTCGTACACTTGCCTTGCTATCACGGGATCACCAACCAGAGTGAGTACCTCAAAAGGTTTAATTGACTCGGGTTTAACCCCAATACAACCAGCAACATATGGAGTAATATAAGAGAATGTATAACCGGGATCTATCAATGCGTACACATCACGGGAGAATATAGACAATATACCTGTAACCACATCCGGGGAGGACTCGAGATCCTGTTGTCCGGCTAAAGCATATACGCGGGGTTGAGTGGCACCTGAAGTAGATGCTGCCCCTCTGCCTCTACCTCGGCCTGCTGACATCTGGGGAGTCTGCCCTACCGGGCGCACTGAGGAAGAACCAGCCGCTGAACCTGTAGGCTGAACTCCAACTCTGCCACTCATCGACGGCAATCTCTCATCATGTGCCCAACTTGGCCACAAGTATAACAAGCGTCCGAACCCTGGCGGCACTGGCTGCATTGCGGTACTGGGGGTCTCCTCTGGCTATAATCTTCCCTGATTCGGGAATCTGGGGCCCTCGAACTCTGATCCTGTCCTGAGCGGAAGGAGCGATCAAATCTCCTACCTGCAAATCGGGGAGGTGCACTAGTCACCGACTGGCCTGAGTAACCAGAATATGTCTGCCTTGATCCCCCTCTATAACCACTGCCTGCTCCCATAGATCTAGCCCTCTTACCACCTTCTTTCGTTATCGCGGTCACTTCTTGGCGGTTCTTGGCGCCCCTCTAAATTCTGAGCATGGGCCTGTATCCGGGAAATATCCATCCCGTCTTGCAAGGAAGCCTTCAAACAATCTCTGAATAAATGTGGCCCTAGGCCACTTACAAATCTATGTACCCGATCTCCCATGTCGGCCACAATAGCCGGGGCATATCTAGCCAAAGAATTAAATTGCATGCTATGCTCCCGGGCACTCATATTTCCTTGCCTCAGATTTAGAAATCTATCCTCTCTAGCTCGGCGGACCTCGGGTGGCAAATAGTGACGAATAAATGCATCCACGAATTCTTGTCAAACCGGAGGAGGCGCATTCTCTCCTCTTGATAATACCCAATAGTTGTACCACAAAACGGCCACATCCCGGAGTCTATAAGATGCCAACTCCACGGATTCAGTTTCAGAGGCATGGACAATCTTTAGTGTCCTCAACACCTCATCTATGAAACCTTGCGGGTCTTCATTCGGCTTTGACCCGAAGAACTCCGGAGGATTTAGACTCATGAAATCACGGGCTTTGGTATTTGTTGCCCGATCACTTGAACTCGCATTTTGCCGTTGTGCCTGAGCGGCAACCAATTGCGTCAATAAATAAATGGCCTCGGTCATTTGTTGACCCGAAGCGACCGGGGGAGGAATTGGAGCAGGAGCTCCTCCTTGTTCTTCCACATTAGGCGGGATAGAAGAAGTATTAGACAAGGCCTCATTATGTGATTCGCCTTCTTCTATATTTATCGGAGGCTTTCTTTCTACCCGCCTTTTTGCCGTAGTCTTTCCCTTCTGGGCAGCTGTAGCCTTTCCCTTTGGCGGCATTCTGAAATCATAACACACTATTAGGGAGGATTAAATCTTACACACAGCTCTATCGTACGATCTCATGAGAAGAAAGATGGTCATTCTTCCTAAATGCCCTGTAGCCTCTTGTTTATTGATGTGGCGCGCAACACACCATAAACAAGACTCTACTAGACACGGCTCGTAGCTACTTCCTAGGACTGAACCGCTCTGATACCACTTTTGTCACGACCCGACTAGGGGCCGTGACGGGTGCCCGGGGCTAGCCACCGAGCACCACTCGTTCTACTACTCATCTTACTCATTTAATGCTCTTTTATCGATTCTATACTCAAATTACAAGAAAATCATATTTTATATGGAAACATAAGTACTTTTATATACATTTGCCTCTCGGCCATCAAAATAATATATACATATGATAGCATCTGGTGAGACTATCTTACCCACACTGCGCATCTATGAGCCTCTACTGGAGTGCTAAACATAAGGACGGGACAAGACCCCGTCATGCCCAAAACTACATATACATGAATATACACAAAAGAATCGTCATAAGCACCTCCGAACAAAGGAGTGCTTTCAATCAGCTGACAACTACTGCTGGTCTGGGTTGAGCTCTCCTCCCTGTCTACCTGTGGGCATGATCACAGCGTCTAAAGAAAACAGACGTTAGTACAAATATTGTACTGAGTACGAGAGGCATAAACAAAGAAATGAGGCAACAATATACAAGAAGCATTAATATGGAATATCTGTATCTGACTGTCCAGTGTAAGAGAAAATAATGCATGTTGTCTTACTTATAGTCATCATCAGGTCATGCGTGCATAAATATATAAGCTACCCGCCCATATAGGTACGGTGTAATAATGTATAAGCTGCCCGTCCATATCGGATCAGTGTGATAATCATAACATTAGCCTACGTCCAGGCCTCCCGCGTCCGGGGTATCATCTCATGCCACCCACTAGTGGTGTCTGCCCATTCCATTTGTCCATGGTGTATCGTATAACTGCCTGCCTTAGCGGTGACTGGCCGGTCAGTTAGGAGCGGTGTTATATCGTCGTCATCATACATGCTCATCATAATATACTTATCATAATTACATGTATAATGCTTATGAACAAATTTACTTTATCGGGGTGACGTAAGGTCGTGATTTCCCCGATTTCATTATGGTGTAGTCATTGACATTCTGCCTCACCTTGAAGGAATTAACACATAAGGTGAGTGTAAGCAATAACTAACATCATTAATTGTATAGAATCATCATGTCATATCTTTTATCTTATATAGCCATTCATAGACATAAGCTTTTAGCTTTCTGGAATATAGGAACTCATGAGGAGGAAGGGAAATCATGCTATGAGATTCATGCTGCTAGAAAGAAAGGACTAGCCTCACATACCTTTGTCGTTTAACTATTCTATCGCTTGCTTGATTTCCTTTGATGTCACGTCTCTACCTTCGAGAGAGAATTCGTACCATCGTTAGTCAATCGACGAGAAGAATGCGCTATTATTTCTAGGGAAAATTGGTTAACATTTCCTTTGTTTCTACTACTTTTCCCATGTTTCATTTCAACTACCAAACATTCACAACAATACTCACAATATCGTATCAACAATTGTCATTTATCTATATTTACCACATTCCACCATTTTTCTCCAATTTCCCCACATTTATGGGTTTTACTCATCATCACATTTTCTCATACATCACACCTATTTCATAGTCTACATGTCATTTATAACACATTTATACTCCCAACTCAACAACATTCATAATTCAACCCAAATATCATTCAACTAGGGCACTATTCACATTTTGTGACCCATTTACTACACTCTTCTATAATCCAAGTGTTTCAACATATAAATACTTCAATCATCATGAGAAAGTCATAAAACTTACCTTAGATAGGGTAGGAACAAGCCTTGAGTAGCAATACTCTTCTACACCAAAAACCCTACTTCACTTCCTTTGAAATTTCTTGGTGTAGATGAGCTTTGATGAGTTTCACACTTTTAATTTCATGGATTTAATGTTGTTGATCTTGATTTTTCCTTTGCTTCTCTTGTGGATGAATATTAGAGAGTATTCTAGATGTTTCTTGAAGTGTGGAGTGAAAATGAAATGAATGGAATGAAAAAGGGTCCCTTATACTTAACTAAAAATTTGATTTTTTATGAACAGTAGTCGAAATGCACAGTGGCCGTAAACCCAGTTTATGGGCCGTAATCTGATTTACGGCCCGTCCTTCACGATCGTATTTAAGCATAATAGAACCAGAAAGGTTTGCTGGAGTCATGGTGGTTTACGGTCACAGTTTACGGGCCGTATTTCGATTTACGGTCCGTATTCTGAGTCGTATTTAACCATTTAGACATTTGGCAGAAAGTTGAAGTTTTAGAATGTTGGAAGACGATAGCAGTTTACGGTTCGTATTCTATTTCACGACCAACTGGGCCGAAGTGTAAATCTGCAACTTTCGCATTTTCAAAACTCATAAGTAGTCATCCCCTTCTTAGTAAAACATCGTACACACATGCTCTTCGTTGGTCTATTCATTGTACGTTCACGGAGAAATTTCCGAGGTGTAACATAAAGGCCCACTCAACTTTAAAAGATTAAGAAAATAATAAAAATAAGGAAGAGATAAACAAGCCCGACTTAGGATTGAGGAACCGATTGTATATATAGACTCATCGAAATAAAATCAATTCATTTTACAAACTCGGTTCATCTTAATAAAGTGCAATTATATCCGTAAAACTCAAGTTAGAGATAAGACGTTCGGACGCACTATATAGGATTGACCCAAAACGAGGTGTGTGGTTAAAACATGGACACATATATATTTACACATTCTTTAAAACCAAAACATTTTACACTTTTACAAAAAAAAAAAAAAAAAAAAAAAAAAAAAACCATCCTTGTATATAAAAGGAGACTATTCTTAGTCGGATATTATAAATCCGAACCTAAAATACCCATATATAAGGGGAATATATTTAGTTTTTTTTTTCTAAAGTCGAAATATGCAATAATGACAGTCTTTTATAAAATGCGGGAAATTGAATGCTAAATAAGCAGTTTAAGAAGATAACCACGCATTGGAATTTGAAGGCCAACTGTATAGTACGGATCCTTAATACTAGGGTGCCTAACACCTTTCTTAGGGGATCGCCAGAACCCTTAACTGGAACTTTGAATTACGAAGGCTTTTTCACTGCATTTGAATAAACCCTTCGAAATTGGTTTTCCTACTTTATTTAAAATTAGGTGGCGACTCTTTTTCAAAACAGGTCCAAAAGAGCACCAACAATTTCGACGTAACTTTTTGAGCACTAACCCCGCCAGCAAAATGCGAACCGTTACAAATGGCGACTCTGCTGGAGATGACAAGATTCTAACCATAAGGATTTCAATATAATGTGAATTTATTTGCTTTAACTGCTTATGTGTTTACTTTTTCGCAATTATAAACTGTCATTGCATGCATATCATAAACTCTGCCACTCCTGACATTTATAATTTGTTCCAGAGGCGACTGTGCGGAGTACGCAGTCACTCTTTCACTATAAAACTAAACTCTTCTTTTGGAACTGTTATGAGGCGGAGTTGGTACGCCGTCCAACATCCCTAACGGTTCAGCCCCAGTTGTCCGCTCGGGTTCGCGATCATTTGTAAAAGCCCACTCTAGTGATAACTAGGATAGAGCGAAGCCAAAACCCTACCTAACTAGAGCATTCATGCCTAGAAGAGCCTTGGGTATCTCAAACCTATTTGAGGCTCACTAAGAAGACTTCCCCGTGTTCAGATGGTCTACGACCCGAAGACACCGCATCTCATTTACATGGTATGTTGTAACGACCCACCTGGTCGTTATAGTGCTTTTGGCCTAATTACCCTTGTTGACCTTTCCCCAAGTCGCGTAAATATGATATAGGACTTAATAAAGTCATTGGTTTTGTTCCCACAAGGTTCGAGTGTAAATCGATTCATTCATGGAGAAGCTAGTTAAGTTGACGAGTTAGAGTTGACCACGGTCAACTCCGGGAAATTAGAGTTGACCACGGTCAACTTCGGGAAATTAGAGTTGACCACGGTCAACTCCGGGTTAGGATGACCCCGTGCCAATGTTTTGGAAGTTCCAACATGTTATTATGATGATTTTGAACTTTTCCACAAGTTTTGGTGAGGTTCCAAAGAGTTTCAGATGCGTTTGGGTTTTGTCGCGCTCGTATTCGGTGTTTTTGTCAGAGGTCTATGGATAGAAACGGCTCTAGATTGATCATCCAACCTTTGTTTTGAGTGAGGTCTGAACCATTAGATCCGTATCAAAATTACGAAGCTATACGAAAAAGAATCGATGCGTTTGGCCACCGTATGAGGGAGTTATGCCCATTTTAGTGCGGCCTGTTCCAGCTGGCCGCTGGCAACGGCCAAAGGGCCGCTATAGCGGTACTGCTGCAGCGGTCTGGTGACCGCTACAGCGGCCGACGGGGGGCAGAATACCCTGTTTTAATACCCCAACTCCTAACCATTAACTCCAAGACCACAAAGTCAGTTTTCAAGAGAGAAAGAGGCAAAATTCATTCCATTCATTGGTGAAAACATCTTGGAGGGTAAGTCCCCATCTTTATTTGTTCCTTTTCCTTTCTTCTTTAAGTTCCATGATTAGTTTAAGGTCCATCAATGGTGGGTGAAAACCCTAGAACCCTAGAATTAGTAAACCCTTAAATTATTGGTGGGTTGTTGATTTTATTGGGGGGTGAAAAC
Organism: Lycium barbarum; assembly: GCF_019175385.1. Taxonomy (NCBI): domain Eukaryota; kingdom Viridiplantae; phylum Streptophyta; class Magnoliopsida; order Solanales; family Solanaceae; genus Lycium; species Lycium barbarum. The sequence goes on from NC_083342.1 coordinate 21,665,317, forward strand.
CCTAGAACCCTAGATTTAGTAAACCCTTAAATCATTGGTGGGTTGTTGATTTTATTGTCGATTAATCATCTAGGAGTATAGATTATCAGTTTCTAGGAAAGGAATTTGATTTCTTATGGTTGAAATTGCATGTTGAGACTTAAGGTTCTAATAAAAATGGAAGCTTTGTCCTAAAATCGGTTGGAAAGGGTAAAATTGATTAGAAACCCATGAATTAAAGGTTAATGATTATAGAGATAGAAGTTATGATAAATTCACCATTAAATGATGGTTTCATCCATTGAAAAGGGTAGAAGTAAGTGGGTGTTCTTCTCCAAATTGTTGTTCTTGTTTAAATACATGATTTGTTGCTTACTTAGCATCATATTGTTAGACTTTGACCATTATGAGGCGCTTTGGAAATAGAAGGCTCGAGTGGAGTAGTCTGTGGCTCCTGTTTTGCATTCGAGGTAGGTTATGTCTTACTTTAGTTAGACTTTGATAAGGAAAACGTATGTATTGTGTAGAATTGACGGGAAAAAGCATGATTAGGTCTTCGGACATGGTGTTTTGTTTGGATATACGATGTAGGGATCCATATGTAAACATAGTATCTATTTAGATAGGCCCGAATGACCCCTTCTTTTTTCATCGGGTCCGGATAAAGACCAAAGATCTTGAGCGACCGATCCGGCAGAACAATTCCGGATGCAACGATATTGAAATATTTGGTACATGAAGCCACGATCTGATAGATATACATCGAAATCTACAATCTACTTAATATAATATAGATATTGATCATTACATATAATTCAATTAAGATATTGTATGAAAATATGATTTTTTCAATTCTCCTTTGAGAAAAGGAGGATTTTTGATTGGGTGGGTTCGTATGACTTCTGATTTTGTGGGCTCGTCGCCATTACTTTATGTACTGAAATATGAGGTGTAGTTGTATTCATACTGTGGTGTTTCGGGATGGATTTCTATTGGGTTGATTGTTATTGATGGTGGCTCGTTGCCCTGTTATTGTGATTAGACTTATTACCCAAATCATTGTGTTGTACTTAGTTCTCTCTTACTATGACATATATTATCGGAGAAAGGAAGGATACTAAGTTTAGACCTGAAGTGTGGTTTATATATTTATGATAGTACGTAGATGGACACTTGATGTATGATTTACTGTTGTGGATAATATATAGAAGAGTGCAGTTTCTTGGTGATACAAGACTTAGTTGTGAGGCATACATGCAATATGAGAAAGTAAAGAGGGGCATAGACTCTTATGTTGGTTGAGACGGTTTATATGATTCATTTCAGGGTTGAGTTGATTCAAGTCTTGATATGACTTATGGCTTTGTGACTTGTACCTTCACTGTTGCTTTATTGGGTTGCATTGATTTGCCATGTTTTCACTCATTTATGCATTCATACACTCATATATGATGGAAATGGTTCGGAAACGATTCATGAAAGACTTGTGGCATGATGCCTTGTGTTTGACAGAGAAAATGAGTATCTAAGAACTTTAGATATCTATGCGACTGATAAACTCAAACAACAAATAGGGTATGCCGGACTATGGGGAAGACTTATCAGGTAAAAAAAATTAAGTGAAGGCCAAGAGTCAAAGAAGAACCTCAAAGAAGGTAATAAAGAGATGACGCGTCTGATTGGAACAAAGCCAGTGACAATGAACTCTCATGGAACGAGAAAAATAATGGTTCTTCTAGGAAGGAAAGGTCTATGATTGAAAACTATAGACAAAGGAAAGAGTGAAATGATTTGGATTCGCTGCATGATAAGGAGCCTGGTTCCCATTTCGGCAAATTTCCAAATTTATCCCTAACTTATCAGCTGGATTAAGGGATTAGCAACCTTAAGAATAAATTGAAAGAAAAGGATCCTTGAAGAAGAGATTTGAGATATTCTTGGAATAGGTACAGTAATTACCGATAGCCAGACCGAGCAAAAGAAGCCTTATCAAGAACAAGAGAGAATCAAGTAAAGTGTATGGATGAAAGGAAATTTCGGCGTAACATTAGCTGGAAGATAAAATACCGCAAGGATCGATTCAGTTGCTACAGGAAAGTAAGGGATACTACATTACCAGTTTCTGAGGTTATCCTTAAGGGGGGAAGAATAAGTTAAATCCCAAGAAGATGAGGGCACGGAACATTTGTGAAGCGTAAGAAGGCTACATAGAGATCAAAAGAAACAAGGATTTCTGGTATATTGGGATAAAAGGGAAGATAAGACCAAAATTGGATAAAAGTATATGATAAGTATTGGGTAAACGAGTATATGAGCATGTAAACGACAGAAGTCAAAGAGACAACGAGGATGATAAAGTATGAGGAGTTAGTCAGCAGATGAGTGATATGAAAAAGAGAGGACCGTGAGTACGAACATAAATTTTAGCCACAAAAGGAGGAGAATAGCACCCAAGAATTGATTGGGCAAGGAATTCATTGAACCCGGGAATACCCCCATTGATAGCAAATCAACAGTAGTCAAGAAACACCAAAGGAATTGTGAAACCATGAATATAGGGTCTACATGTATGTGAGGACGATGAGCTAGTAATTGCACAAGAAAAAAAATGTATATGTTAAGAAGAAACCATGTTATTGCTCATATAAAGGAACCAAGGAATCCAAGGAAGATTAATCGTCAGAAATTGAGGCGCTCCAGTATAAGGAATTATCGAGTACTACTGTAGTAAGACTGGAAATGACACAGATTCAGTGTAAGAAAACCCAAAAGGGGTAAGGAATATTAACTAGTTGAGAAGAATCAATCAGTGCCGACACAACTGAACGGTATGTGGACGAGAGATAGGGTAACATTTCAGCGGAAGATCTCACAATAAAACTGGCAATCAACGGGGAAATAAAGAGTAAAGCTCAGAGTATTTTATGAACTCTTGGTGATGATAATTAGACATCAGGTTGATCGCTATGTATATGAGTGATGGTGTTAATAGATAAGTTATCGAAAATCGTCAGCAGAATATGAGGAAAGATAGAATGGACCATAAATAGGAAGGTTTCAACCCCGAAATAAATAAAGGAGGACTATCGTTTCAGGAAATTGACGCAGCGTCTTAATTCTATAAATTATGGTTGAGAATTATTAACCTAAGGTATGTAGCCTCCAAGGAATCGCGAAGAGGATCATAAGTTTCATAGTTCGAATAAGTTCAGTTTTGAGTGCGTGAGTAAGACTGCAAGTAAGTAACGTCAATACCAGCAAACACCGATGAGAATAATTGATAGAAACGTCAGAATGAGCCCGATTTTAACATTTGAGGACGAATGTTCCTAAGGGGGGAAGGATGTTACACCCCATACTTATGAAGAAGCACTTGTTAAGTTTAAGCGTAAGTATGTCGAGCTATGGCTAAGTAAAATAAATTTGGAATATATGAAGCGAAGCATTATTAAGTATATTTTATGAGTAAAGGATGTATATAAGGTATACTGAAGGTTTTATAAGGAAATGAATTGGAAGAAATGGAGTAGTACGACCTTGGAGAAAGGATGGGTAAAGTTTTGTGTGTGAAAAATTTGGTCCAACTTGGGGGACAAATATCTCTTAGCATATGAAGTGTTTTGGAGTGAAACGAAAGCATAAATTGAAGTTCACTGAGTCTAGTTTCCAACTAAACAAACCGCTCGTCGATACGACATCGTAGTAGAGAATTATGGACATTACAAGTTAGGTTGACAGAGCAGAAACTTGTGCTACAGTAAATGCTACAGTGACCCCCCCCCCCCCCCCCCCCGAATTTAGAACCTTATAAAAGGGGCAAGACCCCATTTTTTTCAGCCAAAACAGATCCTAAAGCTCAGCAAAATATAGGGGCAATTATGTCACAAAAAATG